>NW_026610709.1:0-186046 GCF_029499605.1 Hyla sarda
AAGTGAAGGAGAAAATTCACAATCTTAATTTTTTACACTCGCATGTTCTTGTAGACCCAATTTTTGAATTTTTACAAGGGGTAAAAGGAGAAAATGTATACTTATATTTGTAGCCCGATTTCTCTCGAGTAAGCACATACCTCATATGTCTATGTAAAGTGTTCGGCGGGCGCAGTAGAGGGCTCAGAAGGGAAAGAGCGATAAGGGAATTTTGGAGGGTAAGTTTTTCTGAAATGGTTTTTGGGGGGCATGTTGCATTTAGGAAGCCCCTATGGTGCCAGAACAGCAAAAAACCCTCACATGGCATACCATTTTGGAAACTAGACCCCTTGAGGAACATAACAAGGAATAAGGTGAGCCTTAATACCCTACAGGTGTTTCACGACTTTTGCATATGTAAATTTTTTTTTAGATTTTTCACTAAAATGTGTGTTTCCCCCCAAATTTCACATTTTTCCAAGGGTTAATAGCAGGAAATACCCCCCAATATTTGTAACCCCTTCTCTTCTGAGTATGGAGGTACCCCATAAGTTGACCTGAAGTGCACTATGGGCGAACTACAATGCTCAGAAGAGAAGGAGTCATATTTGGCTTTTTGAGAGCAAATTTTGCTCGGGGGGCATGTCGCATTTAGGAAGCCCCTATGGTGCCAGAACAGCAAAAAAAAAAAAAAAAAACACATGGCATACCATTTTGGAAACTAGACCCCTTGAGGATTGTAATAAGGAATAAAGTGAGCCTTATTACCCCACAGGTGTTTCACGACTTTTGCATATGTAAAAAAAATATATATAATTTTTCCACTAAAATGTGTGTTTCCCCCCAAATTTCAAATTTTTGCAAGGGTTAATAGCAGGAAATACTCCCCAATATTTGTAACCCCTTCTCTTCTGATTATGGAGGTACACCATAAGTTGAACTGAAGTGCACTATGGGCGAACTACAATGCTCAGAAGAGAAGGAGCCATATTTGGCTTTTTGAGAGCAAATTTTGCTCGGGGGGCATATCGCATTTAGGAAGCCCCTCTGGTGCCAGAACAGCAAAAAAAAAAACAAATGGCATACCATTTTGGAAACGAGACCCCTTGAGGAACGTAACAAGGGGTACAGTGAGCATTTGCCCCCCACTGGTGTCTGACAGATCTTTGTAACAGTGGGCTGTACAAGTTTTCATTTTCACGGACCACTGTTCCAAAGATCCGTCAGACACCTGTGGGGGGGGGGGGTAAATTCTCACTGCACCCCTCATTACATTTCGTGAGGGGTGTCGTTTCCGAAATGGGGTCACATGTGGGGTTTTGTTTTTTTTGCGTTTGTCAAAACCGCTGTAACAATCAGCCACCCCTGTGCAAATCACCTCAAATGTACATGGTGCGCTCTCCCTTCTGGGCCTTGTTGTGCGCCCCCAGAGCACTTTGCGCTCACATATGGGGTATCTCTGTAGTCAGGAGAAATTGCGTTACAAATTTTGGGGGGCTTTTTTCCCTTTTACCTCTTCTGAAAATGTATAGGGCAACATCAGCATGTTAGTGTAAAAAATCTAAAATTTTTACACTAACATTCTGGTGTAGACCCCAACATTTCCTTTTCATGAAGGGTTAAAGAAGAAAAAGCCCCCCAAACCTTGTAACGCAATTTCTCCCGAGTACGGCGATACCCCATATGTCGCCCTAAACTGTTGCCTTGAAATACGACAGGGCTCCAAAGTGAGAGCACCGTGGGCATTTGTGGCCTAAATTAGGGATTTGCATAGGGGTGGACATAGGGGTATTCTACGCCAGTGATTCCCAAAAAGGGTGCCTCCAGCTGTTGCAAAACTCCCAGCATGCGTGGACAGTCAACGGCTGTCCGGCAATACTGGGAGTTGTTGTTTTTCAACAGCTGGAGGCTCTGCTTTTGAAACAGTGGCGTACCAGAGGGGGAGGGGGGGCTTATTGGGGGAGGGGGGCTGTGTAGGGGTATGTGTATATGTAGTGTTTTTAACTTTTAATTTTATTTTGTGTTAGTGTAGTGTAGTGTAGTGTTTTTAGGGTACAGTCACATGCGCGGGGGATTACAGCGAGTTTCCCGGCGCAAAATTTGCTGCATCTCAAGATGCGAGAAAACCACTGTAAAGGCCTCGCCCATGTGAATGTACCCTGTACATTCACAGGGGGGGGGGGGGGGGGGGGGTGCACCAGCTGTTGCAAAACCACAACTCCCAGCATGCATGGTCTGTTAGTGCATGCTGGGAGTTATAGTTTTGCAATAGCTGGAGGCACACAGGTTAGGAAACACTGAGTTACAAACAGACAATGTTTCCCAACCAGTGTGTCTCCAGTTGTTGCAAAACTACAACTCCCAGCATGCCCAGACAGCTGAAGGGCATGCTGGGAGTTGTAGTTCGGCAACATCTGAAGGGCTAGATGTTGCTGAACTAAAACTCCCAGCATGCCTGGACAGTCAGTGCATACTGGGAGTTGTAGTTTTGCAACAGCTGGAAGAGCACAGATTGGAGACCATTATACAATGGTCTCCAAACTGGGGCCCTCCAGATGTTGCAAAACTACAACTCCCAGCATGCCCAGACAGCCAAAGGCTGTCTAGGCATGCTGGGAGTTGTAGTTTTCAGACTCCTAGAAGCAGCAGTGAAGATCTTCACTGCTGCTTCTGAGGACCATATACTTACCTGCCGGTCCCGTCGCTGCTTGTCCACGTGGCCGGTCCTGCCGCTGCTCCTCGGTCCCGCCAGGTAAGGCCGCCGGTCCCCTGATGTTCCCCCCCTATGCCGCAGGTCCCCGCGAGCCCCCGCAGCCATCGTCCCCCGTTCTGCCCGACTTCCATGGGCGGGCAGTGCGGGGGATCTGAACTTTCACCCCAGATCACTGTGATTGGTCCACAGGGACCAATCACAGTGATCGCTGACCAGGACCATCAATGGATGGTCCTGGGGGTGAAGCAGAAGTTGTCCCCTGCTGGAAACAGCGGGACTTCTGCCAGTTAACTCGTGCGATGCTGCGCATCGCCGGGTTAACTGATTGTCATTTATAAACGCCGGGATGCGCGGACGCACTGCACAACCCGGCGTTTATATATGACATTCTGCGGGAAGGGGTTAAAAAAGACGCTGGTCATTGAAGCAGTCCACCAAATCCGAAGTAGTCCACAGGATACATGGATCTGAAATGAGGAGAAAAAAAGAAAAATAGGTTAATACATTTATTGTCACCCGTCCGCGCCTGACTACAACTCCCAGCATGCCCTTACAGTAAGAGCATGCTGGGAGTTGTAGGGGGGGTGACAATCTCCCGCACCACATGACTACAACTCACAGCATGCCCTTACAGTAAGGATATGCTGGGAGTTGTAGTCATGTGATGCGGGAGATTGTTACCCCCCCCCCCCCACGCACACACTACAACTCCCAACATATCGTTATTGTAAGGACATGCTGGGAGTTGTATTTGTGCCGCAGAGGGCAGGTGACAGGCTTGTCACCTGCCCCCCTACAACTCCCAGCATGCCCTTACAGTAAGGATATGCTGGGAGTTGTAGTGTGTGTGTGTGTGTGGGGGGGGGGGGGTGCGGGGGTAACCATCTCCCGCACCACATGACTACAACTCCCAGCATATCCTTACTGTAAGGGCATGCTGGGAGTTTTAGGGGGGCAGGTGAAAAGCCTGTCACCTGCCACACAACTACAACTCCCAGCATGTCCTTACAGTAAGGGCATGCTGGGAGTTGTAGTCATGTGGTGTGGGAGATTGTCACCCCCCCCCCCCTACAACTCCCAGCATGCTCTTACTGTAAGGGTATGCTGGGAGTTGTAGTTTTGCGGCAGGGGGGCAGGTGACAAGCTTGTCAACCCCCCCACGCACACAACTCTCCCAGCATGCCCTTCCTGTAAGGACATGCTGGGAGTTGTAGTCGTGCCAGCCAGAGAAGCGGGTGGTAATGCGCTCCGCTCCTTGGCTGCAGTGATCAGAGAATCACTGTAATTTCATATTTCCTGTCGTCACGTGACACGGGACCCAGCGGGAAATTTGAAATTACACCAAACTCCGCGGCGCTGTAGTAAGGAGCCCGGGCTGACATAACACTGCAGCCGCCCGGGACTCCCTCAGCCAGGCAGGGAGATGTGCAGAAGCCGTCCCTGCCATCTCTCGGTGTGTACCGCAGTGCTGAGGGATGACAGGGACGGCACCTACACATCTCCCTGACGGCTGTGGGAGTCCCGTGGGGGGCTGCTGAGTGAGGTTAGCCCGGGCACCTTACCACGGTGCCGCAGGATATCTTAGGAGCCCGGGAGGGTGCAGACTGATGCCAGCCCGTCTCCTTTTAACATCTAGCGGAGCCGCGGAGCTTTTAGTCCCTAATGTAATATCAAATTTCCCGTGATTGGCTGCTCGGTCCTGGCCAATTACGGGACCCAGCGGGAAATATGAAATTACATTAAGGGAAATAGAAACTCCACTGCGCCGAGGTTTGTTAAAAGGAGCCCAGGCTGGAATCAGTCTTCAGCCGCCCGGGTTCCTCCGATTCTATCCCCGCTACCCTAATACAATGATGGGGATGGGGACACTGCTTTATATAACCCCCACCCCCCTTGTCTTCCACCTGCCCGCGCCGCACATTGTCCGCCCGCTACAATACTACAACTCCCAGCATGCCCTCACTGTATGGACATGCTGGGAGTTGTAGTCTTGCAACAGGTAGCAGACAGATGGGAGATGTGCAGCGCAGGCGGGTGGGAAACAAGGGGGGGATGTCATTATGTTAGGGTAGCGGGGTTAGAATCAGACAGAGCTGGGCGGCTGCAGAGTGATGCCAGCCCGGGCTCCTTTGTACAGTTGCAATATATTTCCCGCTGGAGCTGTGATCACGGCTGCCAGCGGGAAATATAAAATTTGCTCTCAAAAGCCGTTTTGTGTGCCAGCTCCGAGCTGGCTTATATTTATGCAGTTTTTGAGGGCTTGCGACTTTTTATGCGACTTTCGCACTTGATAAATCCCTGACCACTGAAAAGTAAAAAAAAAAATTTACTTTCGTATGCTTTTTTGTAGCTTTTTGCTTACAGCCAAAAGTCGCACAAAAAATTGCTTAAGTGCTAATGCGACTTTTTCTGCGACTTTTGTAAGCAAAAAAAGAGCTCTAAATCCCTTGATAAATGTCCCCCATTGTATTTGTGAATCAATATATAATTTGGAATGTCCATTTTCCTTACAGGCAGAAAAATGCTAAATTTTCTATATTTTGGGATTTTTCAACAAGAAAAGATTCAAGTAACGACAAAAATTACCACTATGTTAAAGTAGAATATGTCACGAAAAAACAATCTCAGAATAAGAATGAAAAGTAAAAGCATCTCAGAGTTATTCATATATAAAGTGACAGTGGTCAGATTTGCAAAAATTTTATTTTATTTAAAAAAAAATTTTTTTTTTGTAAAATGGGAAAAGAGGGGGAATTCATTTTTTTAAACATATTTGGTAGAATAGTCTGAATGACTAAAATATAACGTTAATGACTCCATACGGTGAACGACATAAAACATAAAAATAACAAAGTCCAATGCTGAATTGTGATCACATCCCGGAAAAAAAAAAAAAAAAGGAATAAAAAGTCATCAAAAATCACATATACACAAATGTGGTACCGATGAAAACAACAAATCACAGATTAAGTGCCCATACAAGCCCGTACGTTTTCAGAAAAACGTACTCTCCAAAATCCCCTTGTCGCTCTTTCCCTTCTGAGCCCTCTACTGCGCCCGCCGAACACTTTACATAGACATTTGAGGTATGTGCTTACTCGAGAGAAATTGGGCTACAAATATAAGTATACATTTTCTCCTTTTACCCCTTGTAAAAATTCAAAAATTGGGTCTACAAGAACATGCGAGTGTAAAAAATGAAGATTGTGAATTTTCTCCTTCACTTTGCTTCTATTCCTGTGAAACACCTAAAGGGTTAAAATGATGACTGAATGTCATTTTGAATACTTTGGGGGGTGCAGTTTTTATAATGGGGTCTTTTGTGGGGTATTTCTAATATGAAGACCCTTCAAATCCACTTCGAACCTGAACTGGTCCCTGAAAAATAGTGAGTTTGAAAATTTTGTGAAAAATTGGAAAATTGCTGCTGAACTTTGAAGCCCTCTGGTGTCTTCCAAAAGTAAAAACTCGTCACTTTTATGATGCAAACATAAAGTAGACATATTGTATATGTGAATAAAAAATTTTTTTATTTGTAATATACATTTTCCTTACAAGCAGAGAGCTTCAAAGTTAGAAAAATGCAAAATTTTCTAATTTTTCATCAAATTTTAGGATTTTTCACAAGGAAAGGATGCAAGTTACCACAAAAATTTACCACCATGTTAAAGTAGAATATGTCACGAAAAAACAATCTCGGAATCAGAATGATAACTAAAAGCATTCCAGAGTTATTAATGTTTAAAGTGACAGTGGTCAGATGTGCAAAAAACGCTCTGGTCCTTAAGGCCAAAATGGGCTTGGTCCTGAAGGGGTTAAAGATCACAACCCCACAAAATCCATATGATGGCTTATTTTTTGCACGTATACCATTGACTGTGCGGTTTAATTAACTATATATTTTTATAATTCTGACATTTCTGCATGCGGCGATACCATATATGTTTATTTACACAGTTTTTGGATTTTTTTTTTACGGAAAAAGGGGGGTGATTCAAGCTTTTTTCACTTTTTTTTTTCAATGTTATAGCTCCCATAGGGAGCTATAACACTGCACACACTGATCTTTTACATTGATCAATGGTTTCTCATAGGAAACCATTGATCAATGATTCTGCCGCTTGACTGCTCATACCTGGATCTCAGGCACTGAGCAGTCATTTGGCGTTCGGACAGTGATCAAGTTGAACGCTGCATCTAAAGGGTTAATAGCGCGCGAAACCACGATCAGTGCTGCTCGCTATTAGCCTCGGCTCCCGGCTGTTGTTAGGGGCCTGGCCCGACCCGCTATGACGCTGGGCCACGGCGTGGCCCCGCATTATAGAAAGGTGGTGGGCGGAGGGCGTATAGGTATGCCCTCCGTCCCCAACAGGTTAAAGGAGATCTTTAGTGCTTATAACTTATACCCCAACCTAAGGATAGGGGATGAGTTATAAATCGCGGGGGGGTCCGGGCACTGGGGCCCCCCGCGATCTCCTGTATGGGGCCGTGGCAATGAACAGGAAAGGGGGCATTCTGTTCCCGCATGACGCGGCAGCCGGCACGCCCTTCCATGACTCCCATAGAAATACATGGAGGGGCGTGCCCGCTGCCGCGTCAAGCGGGGATGGAACACCCCCTTTCCTGTACATAACTGTGGCCCCGTACAGAAGATGGCGGGGGGCCCGATCGCTCGTACCCCCCAGTGATCTATAACTTATACCCTATCCTTAGGATGGGGGATAAGTTATAAGCACTACAGATCTTCTTTAAATGTGAGTGCAGGTGCAGTGACCATGCCGGCGTATAAGATGACTTGGCGTATAAGACGACCCCCAACTTTGCCGTGCTGGGAGTTGTAGTTTCACAACAGCTGGAGGCACCCTGGTTTTTAGTATACAGTATTAGTTTTTACTTGCTCTGGCCGGCCCCCGCCTGCAGCTACACACAGGAGCCCGCCCGGGCAGATAGTCAGAAGTTTTCCTATCCCGGACCTCAATACCCGGCGTATAAGACGACCCCCGGCTTTTCAGAAGAAAATTTGGGGTTAAAAAGTCGTCTTATACGCCGGGATATACGGTATTTATATATTTTTAACCCCTTCAGGACAGGTTTTTTCATTTTTGCACTTAGTTTTTACCTCCTCACCTTCTTAAAATCATAACACTTTCAATTTTCTACATACAGAGTCCTATAAGGGCTGTTTTTTTGTGCCACCTATTGTACTTTGTAATGACATCAATCATTTCACCACAAAATCTACGGAAAAACTAGGGGGGAAAAAAAAACTCCATTCTGATTTTTTTTTTTTAGGGGGTTCAGATTCTACACACTGCACTTTTCGGTAAAAATGACACCTTATATATATTCTGTAGATCCATACGATTAAATTGATACACAGCTTATTAAGGTTTGATTTTGTTTTACTTCTGTTAAAAAAAAATTATTACTTTTACACCAAAATTAGTACGTTTAAAATTGTCCTCTTCTGACCTCTATAACTTTTTTTTTATTTTTCCGTATACAGCAAACAATTAGCCCTCATACAGTTTAAAACATACTTATATTGTTCAAAAAGTTAGATTTTTTTTTGAAGCAGTACAAAAAGAGTAAAGCGTTTACCCAAGCATTGACCCGCAGTATAAAAAGAACATGTCAGTGAATAAAAACGAAAACCCTCAAAAGTTGCCAAATTGTGGTTTTCTTTTCAATTTCCAGCCGTAAATAATATATATATATTTTTTTATAGTACCGTACATTTTATGTTACCGTACATTACAAAGTACAGTTGGTCGCAAAATAAACAACAACTCATATTGGTCTTTGGGTGGAAAATTAAAAGATTTATGGCTCTTAGAAGGGGAGGAGGAAAAAATGAAAATGTAAAAATGAAAATGTCCTTTGTCCTCAAGACCAAAAAGGGCTGTGACCCTGAAGGGGTTAAAACTGTAATCTTCAAATCCTTTGTAAACCCCCAGTATAACTGTACATAGTGTAAGTAAAGTACAGTACAGCCATTACAATGGATACACATACACGTGATGTCATCTGCTGTGACATCACACATCAAAGAGACTTTCTCCAGGGTAGAATCCAATCCCTAACACTTATTTCCTCGGTTCGGCGGGTGAACACGTTCTCCTACTAGACCTGCGCTTATTTTGCAAATTGAAGAGAATTTTGTCTATTTAGGCAAAAGGATCCTGTAAGGACGGCGACCATGAAGCTAAGAGGTAGGAATAATGAAAACTTCCAAAATTTCTGTTTAAAAATGGATTTAACATGAATGTATTAGTGTAAAGTTAATATAGTAGAGTGCAGTAAAGTTACTGATGTTCTCTTGTACAGTCTATCCTGGGTGGCTTTAAAGGGGGGCTTCCCCAGCGTTCGGCACATTTTGTTCCAAACGCTTGGAGCGGGCGGCGGGGGTTGTGACATTAGGGCCACGCCCCCTCAATGTAAGTCTATGGGAAGGTTGTGGTGTTACCTCACGAGGGGCGTGGCCGTGAAGTTGCGACCCTGTCGAATGCTGAATGAACGCTGGGTGCTGCACAGAGATCGCTGGGGTACCAGCTGCGGGACCCCTGCAATCAGACATCTTATCCCCTATCCTTTGGATAGGGGATAAGATGTCTAGAGGCAGAGTACTCCTTTAAGTCTCTTACAGCAATTGAGCAAATGTTTATTCCTGTGAGATAAATGATTTCAGTTTGTGAATCAATGCTTTAAGTATTTTGCCTTCTAAAAGAAAACATGGGAAACTACTCTGATATTAGTGAAATAATATAATAATAGTAGTAATATAATTATAATAACAATGTTTTAGTCACACATAAGTTTAAAAAAAGCTTCATACAGTGACAATACAGTGATCCATGACATCTAATCTTCTAGCATATAGCCTATAAAATATTGATAGTTTGCCGTATAAATTATAGTTTTAACAAAAAAAGTATATATATGTATATATATATATATATACATATATATGAACATATGTATTTACATATATATATATACATAAATAAATGAATGAATATAGGTCTAATATATTGTATCCTGTCGCTATTTTGCAGATATCCCAGTTCTCTCGGTGCCTGTCGTGTGTCTCATACATTACGTGACGAGTTTCCTTTGGCGGTATACTAACCTATATCATTATAAGGTCACTCCACCATATTATGAGATCCATAAAATACCTGGGAAGAAGATTAAGCACCGTGGTCAGCGAGCAGATGTGGCTATTGACATGGCTTTAGGTGACAATTCAGACCCACATGAATCCAGGCACAGCGATCATGTGACAGTCACCATGGCGGATAACCAGATGGATTTACCAACAACCTCTGAAGATGCCTCGGAGCCCAAAGTGTCTTGGCTGCAGCGGACTTGGCAATATGCTAAAAGCAAACTGAAGTGGCCCAATTATGTATCCAATGTTTGGGTTGGAGCATGGGCCATGGCCAAGCGGACAGTAACCGGCATGATGACCACATTCAAGATGCCATTTTACTTCCTACATACACAGCTAAGAAGTATTACAGCAAAGGCCATTGACGATCAATGTGAACCAATTTAACAAGACGGCTGATTGGGTCACACAAGATCTACATATGGTTTGGGGTGGGGGTGGGGAGGAGCCCGAAATGCAGCCACCTCCACGTGGTGGGCTCTGGGTCACTTGATACATTAACAAGTGAGCGAGGAGCTGCATAATTCAAGGCACATTTCCCATATAGGACATACAGCTTGTAATGGAGACAGAAGATATTGACCACCTAGAGATACATTTTGCACATAAGTGGGAAAACAAGCCCCCCTATTGGATGATTAAGGAATCAGAGATCTGTAGAAGGGGAGAGGTGGATTCCCAGGAATGGAGGATGACAATATATCTCTAGCATAATATCTCTGGATAAGTGGATATGGTGGAAACAGTATCATTATTACAATTATTTTTAACCCCTTAAGGACCTGCAATGTAAATGTACATTTGCATTGCCATCTTCTGGGATCACCACGTCTCTGGATGCGGTGATTGGACTGGGATGGCTGTTGTTATATCGCCCAGGGGGGGGGGTCCCGGGAATCCCCCCTTGGCGGCAATCGCTGTGATTCGTCAGTCAATACTGACCGGTGAATCACGGCTTTTCCAGGCCAAATGGGTCACTGGTGACCAAGGAAATATGGGTGATTGGTGCTGTCCGAGACAGCACCAATCACCATTGCCCAGCAGGAGTGAGGTGGCACTGGTGCCACCTCACGATCATGGTGATTGGTCGGCTGAGACCAGCTGAAGAATCACGGCATCTTCTGGGCTGTCCTGACGGCACCCGTTCCACCCCTAGTCTGGAGGGCGAGAGCGGGTACCGACCATGTAGTGTGCAGCGGCGGGGATAGCATACTGGCGGTGGCAGGAAATGACTGGCAGCAGCAGCAGGAGGTGAGGCCTGTGTGCCTCCTACTGTTTCATAACTACAATTCCCAGCATGCACAGCCAAAGGGCATGCTGGGAGTTGTAGTTATGTAACAGCTGGAGATACCCTGGTTGGGAAACACTGTGCTGTACAGATGAAGTGGGGCCAGTATGAGAATAGCTCTTAGTGTAAGATTATATGGGAATGGTCCTAACCTTTGAAGTGGGAACTTGCACTTAATGCAGATTCCATTTCTTTGGAGCCAAAAGCAACACGAGTTGTGTGTCTCATCTTGCTCCTCCGCTGCTGCTGAAGCCTTCCTCATCTATGCCGTCTGCAGAGTTTTTGTGATCTGGAGTATTGTTATTGGAAGTCTCCTTGGAAGCTCTGGAAGACGGATATCATGGTAGAGACGTCTGTGCTGAGAAACAAAGTTCCCGAAAAAACTTTTTGAAGGAGATTTATCTTTTTTTTTTTTTTTTACTTACTTTTTCTTACATGCGACCTATCAAAAAGTCATACGACCTTGATAAATAAATTGCACGTAAGCAAAACCCGGGAAACCCACTTGCAAAAGCATTTTTTTAAATCAGAAAAGTAGATAAAGTTCCTTATCTACCCTTTATTACCAGTAGTGTTTCTAGAGAGTGACGGGGAAGGGGGGGGGGGAGGGGGGTTGGGGCGTACTGCATTGGATGAAGCTGTATTGCTTTTTTTTTTTTTTTTAAAGGAAAATTTTAGTGCCACATATGGGTTATTTACGTAGTCTGTAAAAATCTTACACAACTATTTTGTGCCTTATTCTATTTTAACACAACATTTTCAAATTTAGTGGGTACGCCAGCATGTACGTGTCCTACAATTAACAAGGTGTGCAGTGTGTATTTTTAACCTTAAAATTAATAGAGTTGTTATATAATTAAAGTTTTCTATAATTAACATTAACCTTTGTGCTCTCCCGGTACAGGACCGGTCCTGTACCATCCTTAAGTCCCCTCAGGAAGAGTCCCTTAGGTCCATAGGGCTCTCCTGCAGCGCTCCCCCCTTGTTGTCTCATAAATGCAGTGTATATTCATTATGTGTTTTTATAGTTCATATGTATAAAGTTGTACAGTTTGTATAAAATGCATAGGACCTTCCTTGGTCATGTGATCTACTGTCATGTGATATACCCAGAGTTCCATGGGCACAGGAGCTCCAAGCATTAGCAACCAATGGGCTTTTGTCCAGCCCCCTAGTATATAAGTGGCTGTAGTCTCTATACTCTCTCTTATCTCTTGGACTCAAAAGGAAGCACAAAGTCCTGTATACTACAAATTCATCTCATCAAGGCCAAAGCCTAAAGAAATGCAGCCACTTTTAAAACGTAAGTTACAATTCTCTCTACAAATCCAGTGACTACTCCTCAGCTAAGGAATATATCAGTAGCACAATGGTCTGCCTAAATATCTCAATAATAACAAGTCCAAGCAAACATGTGAGGTGTCCTGTGTCACGGTTGCCTCTGAAGGAACTGCATAATTGTAAAGACTGTTCCCTAAACATTTCAAGTAAAAGTTCCAGTTTATTCAGAATCCTTGCTGTGGACATTCCTTTATTACAAACCATTTTTGGGTTGGTTGACGGCGGTTACTATACCGGAATAACCACATACTCGCGTCACGAACACTAAGGGGTTAACAACATCTTGCCCCCAGGATTTATACCACCTGCTACATACTGCAACACCCCAGTCACCACATTTCTTTTGGCGTCCTACGAACAGGATACGGGTGTGTGCCTTTAATAATTCAGCCACCCAGGCCACCCACAATGAAAAACGGGTGTATGCCGTGATTGCAAGTGCCACTAGTCATCCCCCTGTGCAGGAATATGTATAGAAAACTGTCCAGGATTGTCGCAATCCGCGACCGAAATTACGCCCAAAAGTGTACAGGACATTGTTGCTGAAATTGTGCTTTGCCGGGGTGCTAGAAAAAGTAAGGGGGAGGTGAAGAATATTGTATTGTGGCCATGGGTAAGATTAGGAACGAAGCCATGTTACGTGCTTCAGTACAAAAGTACCTGAAGTCTCCTCAGCGGCCAATTTGAGTATGTTCCTGTTTTCATAATATGTGCCCTACTATTTGGTCCCATTACCCTGATGGGTTTGTTCTTACCTTCTTTGTTTCTTGCTCCTTTGAATTGTTTTATTGTATTGTAAAACTTAATGAAATGATCTAATTAAAAAAAAAAATACCTGAAGGGGTTAAGGAAGAACCCAAGAAGCGCGCCAAGATGTCCCATGCTGGATATCATGTAGCAGCGTCTATGCCGAAGTGGAACTGTTGTCTGACTTCCTGTGGGACAGGAAGTCAGAGCTGCACCAATGACGTCCTTCCGGCCGGCCGGCATTTTGTTGAAGCCTCTTATAAAAGGCACCATGCGGCCATCCCTCTTCAGTCCGGAAATGGCAGAGAGGTGTACAGACATGGCGCAGCCCACCAGAGCACGTGAAGAGAGCAACAAGATGGCTGCGGAGCAGCGGAAAGTTACAGTGGCTGCAGCGCAGCTGTTCCATGACCTAGCTGACCATTTGCAGCAATTGCCCCTTGGGGCCGAGGAGGCCTGCAAGCTGCCCCCGCTTCCAGAGGACGATGAATGGCAAGCTACCCCAAAAAGGGGATCACCACAGTCTTCAGCAGCAGCATCGCCGGTGAGATTGTTCCCTCGCCACAGATCCTGGGCGGAGATTGCAACCGAGGAGTCAGATGTAAGTACGCCGGCCGAGGCCGCATTTTCTACGCCTTCAGCCCCGACAGGGAACCCCCAGGGCAGAAGTCTGTTCCAGTTAGAGCACGCTCACAGTCACCCCTTCTCCTTCAATGGGTGTTCGGCGACGAGCCAGAGTTTGTCCCGTACTTGTGGGACCATGTCCTTCCCCTGCCAGGGAAGTCCCATCCACCAGTTCCCACAGTACAGGCTGAGAGAGCCCGCAGAGAGGCCGAAATAGCCAGCATCATTGAGAAATTAAAAGCCCAGCACAGAGAGAGGTATGGGCCTAAGCAGTTGCCCTATGAAGTACAAGTAGAGCAGCAGCAGGATACTAAAAGGCTGGAAGCCCTCTATATAAGCAAGTTGGACTATCCACAAGTGGGTGAGCCACCCTTGGAGCGCCGACTCGCCACAGTTATAAAATTTGATAAAGTACGTGGCTTTGGCACCCTCCAAGACTGCCAGCATGGAGGAACCATGCTAGTAAATAGGAAAGTCGTTCAGCGGGACTGCCTGCCTCCAGCACTCCACTCCTTAGAAGCAGGGGAGATAGTGGAATATACCCCGGTAAAAAGTCTGCGGGGAGAATGGGCGGCAGCCATAACCAGGCCCAAAAATCCCACTCAAATACCCTTTACGTATTTTCCGTCGGACGACTGGGACATAGATCCCCATTGAATTCGGCCGATAAGGTGGAAGAAGAAATGTATTTGTCCGAGGCGCCCATCATGGCTCCTAAATTTATGAGGAGAGAGAGAAAAGGAAAAAAGGGGGGAGGCTCAAGCTAAATGTAAAGCATAACACAAAAGGGTGCTATCTGGCTCATAAAACAATAAGCACAATAATAACCAGACTAAATAGCCATAAAGGATGCATACCCAATATCATATAATGCAAGAAAATGTAAACTTTATTATAACACATATGACACAAAGTAAGGAAAAACACTCTAAAAACACTTAAAAAGGCTCAGAAGAGCCGCACTACAACAGTGGGACCAATTGTGGTCACCACAGGACATGGGAAGAAAAATGAAAGGGACCCCTCCTGTCACTCACCAAATAAGTAACAATAAAACACAAATGACAAAAAAGGGCAATGACAAATGGGCTTCTTTATTGGACATGGGCTTACTGGGACACTTTCCCTCCTTCCTCCGTCTGTGGATCGTCCACTGTGTTTGTATATTAGTGTACTGAGTATTACATTCTTGCACCTGCTTCCCTGAGTAACATTCATCGCATTGTACCATTTACCATTTGGGGACTGGCATGCACAGTTTGTTGACTGTCCACTACTTTTTTGTCATTTGTGTTTTATTGTTACTTATTTGGTGAGTGACAGGAGGGATCCCTTTCATGTTTCTTCCCATGTCCTGTGGTGACCATAATTCGTCCCACTGTTGTAGTGTGGCTCTTCTGAGCCTTTTTAAGTGTTTTTAGAGTGTTTTCCTTGCTTTGTGTCATATGTGTTATAATAAAGTTTACATTTTCTTGCATTATATGATATTGGGTATGCATCCTTTATGGCTATTTAGTCTGGTTTTTATTGTGTAAATTTATGAGGAGGTCCAGTCCTGAATCTTCACTTACAGAAAATGTGCCCAGGCGTACTCCCCCAGAGGAGGTGAGGCCTAACCAACGGGCACCAACTTATGTGCCTAGGCCTACTCCACGCCGGAGGTGAGGCCTAATCAGCACGCACCGACCGATGTGCCGTGGCCTACTCCACCTAAGGAAGTGTGGCCGAACCAGCTGGCACCTACAGCTGTACCAGCGGCATCAGTCTCTGAAGTCAATGTGGTGGTCAATGTTAATCCGACCATAACACAGTCCTGGCTGACCAATGTAGCCTGGAGGGAAACCCAACCTCGTGCTCCCAGATATATATCACAAAGCAGGAAGCACACCGACAGGCGAGGTTGGGAAGCAAGAAGAACCAATTTCAAATTTTTTGCATTCTACTAAATGTGTGGTACACTAATACCTTCTTTATTGTTTCAGGTTATCATTATCCGCAACAGTTCAAGTCAAGTGCCTGGCAGGACTGTGCAAAGAAGTTTCACCATTTGTAAAGTAACCATTTTCGTAAGTTTGTGCCCGGCTCTGGCCGAGAGACTCCTTGCCCTAGGAGATCCTATTAAGTCTTGTGCCCAGCTATAGCCATGATCCTAACCAAAGACTCCATAATGTAGGTGGATTGCTGAGCCTTACATGCACGTTATTGTATATGTGATAAAAGTAATATATATTTTGTGCACTATTTGGCACTCAAAAATATCAGGTAAATTTAACCTGACCATCTTAATTATTTGCTGCTGGTATTTAACCTTTGTGCCTACAAGCAACAAAAGTTATGTTCACCTAAAATGTAATAAAATGTAAATGGTATCACGATTCGGCTGGCTGGAGGTGGATCCTCTGTGCCAGAGAGGGATTGGCGTGGACCGTGCTGGTGGACCGGTTCTAAGTTGCTACTGGTATTCACCAGAGCCCGCCGCAAAGCGGGATGGTCTTGCAGCGGCGGTAGCAACCAGGTCGTATCCACCAGCAACGGCTCAACCTCTCTGACTGCTGAAGATAGGCGCGGTACAAGGGAGTAGACAAGAGCAAGGTCGGACGTAGCAGAAGGTCAGGGCAGGCAGCAAGGATCGTAGTCAGGGGCAACGGCAGGAGGTCTGGAACACAGGCTAGGAACACACAAGGAAACGCTTTCACTGGCACAATGGCAACAAGATCCGGCGAGGGAGTGCAGGGGAAGTGAAGTATAAATAGGGAGTGCACAGGTGAACAAACTAATTAAGCCAGCTGCGCCAATCAGTGGCGCAGTGGCCCTTTAAATTGCAGAGACCCGGCGCGCGCGCGCCCTAAGGAGCGGGGCCGCGCGCGCCGGGACAAGACCGACGGAGAGCGAGTCAGGTACGGGAGCCGGGATGCGCATCGCGAGCGGGCGCCTCCCGCAACGCGAATCGCATCCCGGCTGAGAGAGGTATTGCAGCGCACCCGGTCAGCAGGTCTGACCGGGGTGCTGCAAATGCGAGGATGATGCGAGCGCTCCGGGGAGGAGCGGAGACCCGGAGCGCTCGGCGTAACAGTACCCCCCCCCCCTTGGGTCTCCCCCTCTTCTTGGAGCCTGAGAACCTGAGGACAAGACTTTTGTCTAGGATGTTGTCCTCAGGTTCCCAGGATCTCTCTTCTGGACCACAGCCTTCCCAATCCACCAAGAAATTTTTTTTCCCTCTGACCGTCTTGGAGGCCAGAATCTCCTTCACGGAGAAGACGTCAGAAGAACCGGAAACAGGAGTGGGAGAAACAAGTTTGGGAGAGAAGCGGTTAATGATGAGTGGTTTAAGGAGAGAGACATGGAAGGCATTGGGAATACGAAGAGAAGGAGGAAGAAGGAGTTTGTAAGAGACAGGGTTAATCTGGCACAAGACTTTGAAAGGACCAAGATAGCGTGGTCCCAGTTTGTAACTGGGGACACGAAAGCGGACATATTTAGCGGAGAGCCATACCTTGTCTCCGGGAGCAAAAATGGGGGGAGTTCTTCTTTTCTTATCGGCAAACCTTTTCATGCGGGATGAAGCCTGTAAAAGAGAATTTTGGGTCTCTTTCCATATGGTGGAAAGATCACGAGTCACTTCATCCACAGCGGGCAAACCAGAGGGCAAGGGAGTAGGGAGGGGGGGAAGAGGGTGACGGCCGTACACCACGAAAAATGGGGACTTAGCAGAAGATTCGGAGACTCTGAAGTTGTATGAGAATTCGGCCCATGGTAGAAGATCTGCCCAGTCATCCTGGCGGGAGGAAACAAAATGCCGTAAATAGTCACCCAGGACCTGGTTAATTCTTTCTACTTGCCCATTGGATTGGGGATGATAAGAAGAAGAGAAGTTTAATTTAATCTTGAGCTGTTTACAGAGGGCCCTCCAGAATTTAGACACGAATTGGACGCCTCTATCCGAGACGATCTGCGTGGACAAACCGTGAAGACGAAAAATGTGTACAAAAAATTGTTTTGCCAACTGAGGCGCTGAAGGAAGACCAGGAAGAGGAATAAAATGTGCCATCTTGGAAAATCGATCAACGACCACCCAAACAACAGTGTTGCCACTGGATGGGGGTAAGTCTGTAATAAAGTCCATACCAATCAGTGACCAAGGCTGTTCGGGGACAGGCAGAGGATGAAGGAGACCAGCAGGCTTCTGGCGAGGAGTCTTATCCCGGGCACAGACAGTACAGGCCCGCACAAAATCAACAACATCCGTCTCCAGAGTCGGCCACCAATAGAAACGAGAGATGAGTTGCAAGGATTTTTTGATGCCCGCATGGCCTGCGAGGTGGGAGGAGTGTCCCCATTTGAGAATCCCGAGACGCTGGCGTGGAGAAACGAAGGTCTTCCCTGGAGGAGTTTGCCTGATGGAGGCTGGAGAAGTGGAGATCAGACAGTCAGGAGGAATGATGTGTTGCGGAGAGAGCTCTACTTCCGAGGCATCCGAGGAACGAGAGAGGGCATCGGCCCTAATGTTCTTGTCGGCAGGGCGAAAATGAATTTCAAAGTTAAAACGGGCAAAGAACAACGACCACCTGGCCTGGCGAGGGTTCAGCCGTTGGGCAGACTGGAGATAGGAGAGATTCTTGTGATCAGTGTATATGATAACTGGAAATTTTGATCCCTCCAGCAGATGGCTCCATTCCTCAAGCGCCAATTTCATGGCCAGTAGTTCTCGATCCCCGATGGAGTAGTTTCTCTCCGCCGGAGAGAAGGTCCTAGAAAAAAAACCACAAGTAACAGCATGCCCGGAAGAATTTTTTTGTAAAAGGACAGCTCCAGCTCCCACTGAGGAGGCATCTACCTCCAATAGGAAGGGTTTAGATGGGTCAGGTCTGGAGAGCACGGGAGCAGAAGAAAAGGCAGACTTGAGATGTTTAAATGCGTCTTCCGCTTGGGGAGACCAGGACTTGGGATTGGCATTTTTCTTGGTTAAAGCCACGATAGGAGCCACAATAGTGGAAAAGTGTGGAATAAATTGTCTGTAATAATTGGCGAACCCCAAAAAACGTTGGATAGCACGGAGTCCGGAGGGGCGTGGCCAATCTAAGACGGCAGAGAGTTTATCTGGGTCCATTTGTAGTCCCTGGCCAGAGACCAAGTATCCTAGGAAAGGAAGAGATTGACATTCAAACAGACATTTCTCCATTTTGGCATAAAGTTGATTGTCTCGAAGTCTCTGAAGAACCATGCGGACATGCTGGCGGTGTTCTTCTAAGTTGGCAGAAAAAATCAGAATATCGTCCAGATAAACCACAACACAGGAATATAAGAGATCACGAAAAATTTCATTAACAAAGTCTTGGAAGACGGCAGGGGCGTTGCACAGGCCAAAGGGCATGACCAGATACTCAAAGTGTCCATCTCTGGTGTTAAATGCAGTCTTCCATTCGTCCCCCTCCCTGATGCGGATGAGATTATAAGCACCTCTTAAGTCCAGTTTGGTAAAGATGTGGGCACCTTGTAGGCGATCAAAGAGTTCCGAGATAAGAGGTAGGGGGTAGCGGTTCTTTACCGTGATTTTATTAAGTCCGCGGTAATCAATGCAAGGACGTAGGGAGCCATCTTTTTTGGACACAAAAAAAAATCCAGCTCCGGCAGGAGAGGAGGATTTGCGGATAAACCCCTTTTTTAAATTTTCCTCTGACTCTGACATGGCAAGAGTCTCTGGAGCAGACAGAGGATAAATTCTGCCCCGGGGTGGAGTAGTACCCGGGAGGAGGTCAATAGGACAGTCATAAGGCCTGTGAGGAGGTAAAGTCTCAGCTTGCTTTTTGCAAAACACGTCAGCATAGTCCATATAAGCCTTAGGAAGACCGGTTACAGGGGGAACCACAGGGTCACGGCAGGGAGTACTGGGAACCGGTTTAAGACAGTCCTTGAAACAAGAAGTACCCCAGCTCTTGATTTCTCCTGTGGACCAATCAAGGGTTGGGGAATGGCGTTGAAGCCACGGTAATCCAAGAAGAATTTCGGAAGTGCAGTTGGAGAGGACCAAAAATTCAATTTTTTCGTGATGAGGTCCGATGCACGGTAACGCACGGTACAGTCCAATCTTTCATTGTTAACAGAATTGATGTAGAGGGGTCTGGCGAGACTGGTCACCGGGATGTTGAACCTGTTGATGAGAGAGGCCAAAATAAAATTTCCTGCAGATCCGGAATCCAAGAAGGCCATAGTAGAGAAGGAGAAGGTAGAGGAAGATATCCGCACAGGCACAGTAAGGCGTGGAGAAGCAGAGTTGACATCAAGAACTGTCTCACCTTTGTGCGGAGTCAGCGTACGTCTTTCCAGGCGGGGAGGACGGATAGGACAATCCTTCAAGAAGTGTTCGGTACCGGCACAGTACAGGCACAGATTCTCCATGCGGCATCGTGTCCTTTCTTGAGGTGTCAAGCGAGACCGGTCAACTTGCATAGCCTCCACGGCGGGGGGCACAGGAACGGATTGCAGAGGACCAGAGGAGAGAGGAGCCGGGGAGAAAAAACGCCTCGTGCGAACAAAGTCCATATCCTGGCGGAGCTCCTGACGCCTTTCGGAAAAACGCATGTCAATGCGGGTGGCCAGATGAATAAGTTCATGCAGGTTAGCAGGAATTTCTCGTGCGGCCAGCACATCTTTAATGTTGCTGGATAGGCCTTTTTTAAAGGTCGCGCAGAGGGCCTCATTATTCCAGGATAATTCGGAGGCAAGAGTACGGAATTGGATGGCGTACTCGCCAACAGAAGAATTACCCTGGACCAGGTTCAGCAGGGCAGTCTCAGCAGAAGAGGCTCGGGCAGGTTCCTCAAAGACACTTCGAATCTCCGTGAAGAAGGAGTGTACAGAGGCAGTGACGGGGTCATTGCGGTCCCAGAGCGGTGTGGCCCATGACAGAGCTTTCCCAGACAGAAGGCTGACTACGAAAGCCACCTTAGACCTTTCGGTAGGAAACTGGTCCGACATCATCTCCAAGTGCAGGGAACATTGCGAAAGAAAGCCACGGCAAAACTTAGAGTCCCCATCAAATTTATCCGGCAAGGATAATCGTAGGCCGGAAGCGGCCACTCGCTGCGGAGGAGGTGCAGGAGCTGGCGGAGGAGATGATTGCTGAAGCTGTGGTAGTAGCTGCTGTAGCATCACGGTCAGTTGAGACAGCTGGTGGCCTTGTTGCGCTATCTGTTGCGACTGCTGGGCGACCACCGTGGTGAGGTCGGCGACAACTGGCAGTGGGACTTCAGCGGGATCCATGGCCGGATCTACTGTCTCGATTCGGCTGGCTGGAGGTGGATCCTCTGTGCCAGAGAGGGATTGGCGTGGACCGTGCTGGTGGACCGGTTCTAAGTTGCTACTGGTATTCACCAGAGCCCGCCGCAAAGCGGGATGGTCTTGCAGCGGCGGTAGCAACCAGGTCGTATCCACCAGCAACGGCTCAACCTCTCTGACTGCTGAAGATAGGCGCGGTACAAGGGAGTAGACAAGAGCAGTGGCCCTTTAAATTGCAGAGACCCGGCGCGCGCGCGCCCTAAGGAGCGGGGCTGCGCGCGCCGGGACAAGACCGACGGAGGGCGAGCGGGCGCCTCCCGCAACGCGAATCGCATCCCGGCTGAGAGAGGTATTGCAGCGCACCCGGTCAGCAGGTCTGACCGGGGCGCTGCAAATGCGAGGATGATGCGAGCGCTCCGGGGAGGAGCGGGGACCCGGAGCACTCGGCGTAACAAATAGTTTACTGTACATGACTACAAAATTATAGAGCGGTGTTATAGTGATTCTACTCAGGTGCTGTCCCAGCTCCACTGGGAGAAACAAGAAAACCACCTTTCCACTAAAGCCTAATAAATCAGATACCAAGACTGACTTCATTAAAAGTACATATAAATTCAGTACACATAAAATTCAGTACACACAGAACTCCATTAGTGTACATCTACAAGTTTAGTACACAGAAATCACACAAAACCACGTATCTCACACATCCAATTAAAGGTTTATTAGGGACTGTGACCTGTCTTATGCCAGTCCATACCACTGTTATGCACTAAATGTCATGCAACTAATGCTATTTCTTCTTGTCTCTGCGTATCCAGGGTACTTTACTGGCCAGAATGTATTCCTGTGGAGAATGCACGTGCACACAAAAAAGTAAGGTAACAGAATGTGTAAATGTTATCTAGAATAAAGTGTTCTTGGGGTAAGTGTGTAGTACCGATAGACCCTAGCAGCCAAAGCATTGGGCAGAAAGCCTCAGGCAACCCAATCCTCAACCAGTGTATAACAGCAGAAATAACCAGTGTTATAATATTAACCCCTTCCCGCAAATTGACGTGTATACACGTCCATTTTTTCTGTGACTTAACGCAAATGGACGTGTATACACGTCCAATACATTTTCTATCACCATGTCCGTTGGCATGGTGATAGAAACGTCATCTCAGCTGTCCTGGACAGCTGACCGATGACACTATGCAGCAGGGGACCAATCAGACTGGTCCCCGGCTGCAGATCGTTGTCATTAGTCAGTCAGTTAGTGACTGACTAATGACAAGGACTTGTGGGGTTCCGGGCTGATCGGGTCTCTGGTGACCCGATCGCCCAGAAAATAACGATGATCGGAGCAGTCAGAGACCGCTCCGATCATCCTGAAGGGATAGGACCTAGGTGGCAGCTGCCACCTCGCTCCTAAACCCCTGCCATTGCTCGTTAGGACTAGCGACCAATGGCAGGAGGGGGGCGGGAGGTTAAAGGTGAAATCCCCGCTCTGCCCCGCCCCTAAATGTCGGGGCAGAGTGGGGGGAAGATGGCGGAGGGTCCCGGGACCAGCGATCATGTCCCGGGACCAGTGATCATGTCACGGGGCCAGCGATCACAGCGGGACCCGCGGCGGTACCGGACAGACAGTGCGGGACCAGCGGACGGAGCTGTGAAGATCAGCGGTAAGTGATCTTCACTGCTGCATTCCAGGAGTTGCCAAACTACAACTCCCAGCAAGCCGAGACAGCCAAAGGCTGTCTGGGCATGCTGGGAGTTGTAGTTTTGCAACATCTGGAGGCCCACAGTTTGGAGACCTCTACTGCGCCCACCGAACACTTGACATACACACATGAGGCATTTCCTTATTTGAGAGAAATTAGGTTACACATTTTGGGGGGATTTCTCTACTTTTACCTCTATAAAGATAAAAAAAAACTGGGTCTACAAGAACATACGAGTGTAAAAAATGCAGATTTTGAATTTTCTCCTTCACTTTGCTGCTATTCCTGTGAAATACCTAAAGGGTTAACTTCCTTACTGATTGTCATTTTGAATACGCTGAGGGGTGCAGTTTTTATAATGGGGTAATTTATGGGGTATTTCTAATAAGCCCTTCAAATCCACTTCAAAACTGAACTGGTCCCTGAAAAATTCAGATTTAGAAAATTTTGTGAAAAATTTGAAAATTGCTGCCCTCTGATGTCTTCCAAAAGTAAAAACATGTCAACTTTATGATGCAAGCATAAAGTAGACATATTGTATATGTGAATCTATATATAATTTATTTGGAATGCCTATTTTCCTTACAAGCAGAGAGCTTCAAAGTTTGAAAATTGCAACATTTTCAAATTTTTCATGAAATTTTGGAATTTTTCACCAAGAAAGGATGCAAGTATGGACAAAATTTTACCGCTATGTTAAAGTAGAATATATCACGAAAAAACATCCCAGAGTTATTAATGCTTAAAGTGACAGTTGTCAGATGTGCAAAAAACGCTCTGGTCCTTAAGGTGAAAATGGGCTTGGTCCTTAAGGGGTTAAATGTCTATAAAAAATAAAAATAAAAAACACAACAACAACATTGAGATAATGTCAAGTATGAATAAGCATTGCAGACATCATGCATACCATACAGTGTATAGCAGTGAAATGTCAGTAAGATTGTCAGTCAGTGAAATGTAATAGTACTAATAATATGTGCATAGTCATTAGAGATGCATAATAATATGTAGGTATATCTCTACAAAAATAAAAATAAAAAAAAATTAAAATAAAGGTATTGTTGGAAAATGTAAAAGTAATGTTACCATATTCATGGTTGTGTTCTTAACCTCTTCAGGACATAGGGCGTATGGATACGACTTGCATTCCAAGTCCATAAGGACCGAGGGCGTATCCATAGGCCCGTGGGAATTCCGGTCCCCACCGCTAGCCGGTTGGGGACCGGAGCCGGATGCCTGCTGAAATCGTTCAGCAGGCATCCCGGCATATCGCCCAGGGGGGTCATTATGCCCCCCATGTCGGCGACAATTCAGTCCAGCGATCTGCGGCGATTCCGGGTCAATCGGGTTTCCAGTGACCCGATGACCCGGAATTACTGGCTGATCGGGGCCAGAGCCTGCAGGGGTGAGGTGGCACTGGTGCCACCTCACCATCGCCCTGATTCGTCGGCCGGATTACCGGCCGACCAATCAGGGCGCCTGCTGCGGGTGTCACTCCCGCAACCCGCTCCGCCCCTCTTCCGGAGGACGTGAGCGAGTGCGGGACGTGCACCCCGGGTGCTGGGGACCCCGATCCCCGGTGTCAATGTTGGGATCGGGGCCCCAGGAGCAGCGGCGGCGACGACGAGGGACTGACCTGTGCGGCGTGGATCGTTGGAGG
Organism: Hyla sarda; assembly: GCF_029499605.1. Lineage (NCBI taxonomy): Eukaryota > Metazoa > Chordata > Amphibia > Anura > Hylidae > Hyla > Hyla sarda. The sequence continues at coordinate 24,505 of NW_026610709.1, forward strand.
TGAGTGACAGCCTCCTGCTGTTGCTTAGCAACAGCTCCCAGCATGCAAAAAGGGCATGCTGGGAGCTGTAGTTATGCAACAGCAGGAGGCAGACCACCACAATTCCCAGCATTCCCTTATGGGCATGCTGGGACTTATGGTTTTGCAACAACTGGAGGCACATTTTTTCTATGGAAAAGTGTACCTTCAGCTGTTGTATAACTACAACTCCCAGCTTGCACACACAGCTAAAGTGCATGCTGGGAGTTGTAGTGATGCATCTGCTGGTTGCATAGAAACTACTGTGAATCCCCGCCCGTGCGACTGTACCCTAAAAACACTACACTACACTACACTAACACAAAATAAAATAAAAAGTAAAAAACACTACATATGCACATACCCCTACACAGCCCCCCTCCCCTCCCCAATAAAAATGAAAGCGTCTGGTACGCCACTGTTTACAAAACGGAGCCTCCAGCTGTTGCAAAACAACAACTCCCAGTATTGTCGGACAGCCGTTGACTGTCCAGGCATGCTGGGAGTTTTACAACAGCTGGAGGCACCCTGTTTGGGAATCACTGGCGTAGAATTCCCCTATGTCCACCCCTATGCAAGTCCCTAATTTAGGCCTCAAATGCGCATGGCGCTCTCACTTTGGAGCCCTGTCGTATTTCGAGGCAACAGTTAAGGGTCACATATGGGGTATCGCCGTACTCGGGAGAAATTGTGTTACAAATTTTGGGGGGTATTTTCTGCTTTTACCCTTTTTAAAAATGTAAAATTTTTGGGAAAACAAGCATTTTTTTTTTTTACATACGCAAAAGTCGTGAAACACCTGTGGGGTATAAAGGTTCACTTAACCCCTTGTTACGTTCCCTGAGGGGTCTAGTTTCCAAAATAGTATGCCATGTGTTTTTTTTTTTTGCTGTCCTGGCACCATAGGGGCTTCCTAAATGCGGCATGCCCCCAGAGCAAAATTTGCTTTCAAAAAGCCAAATGTGACTCCTTCTCTTCCGAGACCTGTAGTGCGCCAGCAGAGCACTTTTCACCCCCATATGGCATGTTTTCTGAATCGGGAGAAATTGGGCTTCAAATTTTTAGGGGTATTTTCTGCTATTACCCTTTTTAAAAATGTAAAATTTTTGGGAAAACAAGCATTTTAGGTAATTTTTTTTTTTTTTTTTACATTTGCAAAAGTCGTGAAACACCTGTGGGGTATAAAGGCTCACTTTATCCCATGTTACATTCCCCGAGGGGTCTAGTTTCCAAAATGGTAGGGCTTCCTAAATGCAACATGCCCCCCAAAAACCATTTCAGAAAAACGTACTCTCCAAAATCCCCTTGTCCCCCTTCCATTCTGAGCCCTCTACTGCGCCCGCCGAACACTTTACATAGACATATGAGGTATGTGCTTACTCGAGAGAAATTGGGCTACAAATATAAGTAAAAATTTTCTCCTTTTACCCCTTGTAAAAATTCAAAAATTGGGTCTACAAGAACATGTGAATGTAAAAAATGAAGATTGTGAATTTTTTCAAATCTTCACTTTGCTGCTATTCGTGTGAAACACCTAAAGGGTTAAAACGCTGACTGAATGTCATTTTGAATACTTTGGGGGGTGTAGTTTTTATAATGGGGTCATTTATGGGGTATTTCTAATATGAAGACCCTTCAAATCCACTTCAAACCTGAACTGGTACCTGAAAAATATCGAGTTTGAAAATTTTGTGAAAAATCGGAAAATTGCTGCTGAACTTTGAAGCCCTCTGGTGTCTTCCAAAAGTAAAAACTCATCAATTTTATGATGCAAATATAAAGTAGACATATTGTATATGTGAACCAAAAAAAATGTATTCGTAATATCCATTTTCCTTACAAGCAGAAAGCTTCAAAGTTAGAAAAATGCAACATTTTCTAATTTTTCATCAAATTTACAGATTTTTCACCAAGAAAGGATGCAAGTATCGACAACAAATTACCACTATGTTAAAGTAGAATATTTCACGAAAAAACAATCTCGGAATCAGAATTATAACTAAAAGCATTCCAGAGTTATTAATGTTTAAAGTGACAGTGGTCAGATGTGCAAAAAACGCTCCGGTCCTTAAGGCCAAAATGGGCTTGGTCCTGAAGGGGTTAAGGAACCTTGTCTCGACCATTAAATGGTTCTGTATATCCAGCAAGTACTAAAGTTAACCAATGTCATCCTGTTCCCAAGTAACAGCGCATGTATGGACATTTTAATGTGTACAGAGACTCTACTTTATTATTTTCTCGTTCATCAGCCTGAAATTGAACGTTCTAATTAAATGCTTCAGGACTGCATACGACCCAATGGCCCAATTCGCTCCTCTCCCTAAAGGGACAGACATTGAGGGCCACTAAGCAAGGGGGTTTGCGCATTAACCAAGGGGGTTTGTGGTGTCCTGGTACAGGAACTGTCCCCTCAGGAAGAGTCTCTTAGGTCCATAGGGCTCTCCTGCAGGGCTCCCCCCTTGTTGTCTCATATAAATGCAGTGTATATTCATTATGTGTATCTATTATTCATATGTATAAAGTTGTACAGTTTGTATAAAATGTATAGTACCTTCCTTGGTCATGTGATCTACTGTCATTTGATATGCTCAGAGTTCCATGGGCACAGGAAACCCAGGCATTAGCAACCAATGGGCTTTAGTCCTGCCCCCTAGTATATAAGGGGCTGAAGTCTCTATTCTCTCTCTCTCTTATCTCTTGGACTCATTAGGAAGCACAAAGTCCTGTATACTGCAAATTCATCTCATCTAGGCCAAAGCCTAAAGAAACACAGCCACTTCTAAAACGTGAGTTACAATTATCTCTACAAATCCAGTGACTACTCCTCAGCTAAGGAATATATTAGTAGCACAGTGGTCTGCCTCAATATCTCAATAATAGCAAGTCCAAGCAAGCCTGCGAGGTATCCTGTGTCCCGGTTGCCTCTGAAGGAACTGCATAATTGTAAAGACTGTTCCCTAAACATTTTAAGTAAAAGTTCCAGTTTATTCAGAATCCTTGCTGTGGACATTTCTTTATTACAAACCATTTTTGGGTTGGTTGACAGCGGTTACCATACCGGAATAACCACATCCTGGCGTCACGAACACTAAGGGGTTAACAATATCTTGCCCCCAGGGTTTATACCACCAGACCCTGCTACATACTGCAACACCCCAGTCAACACATCTCAATGTAGTAGCAGGTAAACTCAGACTTACAAGTGGGTTGAGTTCAGTTCACATTGGGTGAGATATCAAAAAATTACTGTAATTTCTTATCCAGCGATATTAATCACGCCATTTTTTTTCTCCTCACATTTTTAAAGGTCTCTTGTGCTGCTTTGAAAATATTAACCCCTTAAGGACGCAGGGCATATCCATATGCCCCCGTTTCCGAGTCCTTAAGGACTCAGGGCGTATGGGTACACCCTGCGTTCTTCCTGCCCCTGCCGCTGGCTGGGCAGGGACCGGACGGGGATGCCTGCTGATATCGTTCGGCAGGCATCCCGGCATATCGCCCAGGGGGGTGCAGAGGTCCCCCCCATATCGGCGATCGACGCAAATCGCTCGTCAATTCAGACGAGCGATTTGCAGTTATTCCGTGTCAATCGGGTCTCTGGTGACCCGGAAAAAATGGGTGACTGGGGCTGTCCGAGACAGCCCCATTCACCCTTACTCAGCAGGAGTGAGGTGGCACTGGTGCCACCTCACGATCACGTGATTGATGGGTCGGAACGACCGATCAATCACGGACTTGCTGGGGACAGCGATCGGAGCGGAGATCGGCGCAGGCAGGGGTCTCCTACCTTTCCCTGGTCCGGCGGGTGTCCCCTCAGGATCGGTGGCGGCGACAGGAGCATGCACTTTGGTAGTCTGTGCATGCTGGGAGTTGTAGTTATGCAACAGCTGGAGGCACATTTTTTCTATGAAAAAGTGAGCATCCAGTTGTTCATAACTACAACTCCCAACATGCACAGACTACCAGAGGGTATGCTGGGATTTGTAGCAGTGTGCCACCAGCTGTTGCAAAACTACAACTCTCAGTATGCCCTTCGGCTGTCAATGCATGCTGATTGTTGCAGTTTTGCTCAGGGTTCTGCAACCAGTGTGCCTCCAACTGTTGCAAAAATACAACTCCCAGCATGCACTGAGAGACTGTACATGCTGGGAGTTCTAGTTTTGCAACAGCTGGAGGCACAATGGTTGTGAAACACTAAAGTAAAGTAACAAACTCTCAGTGTTTCGCAACCAATGTGCCTCCAGCTGTTGCATAACTACAACTCCCAGCATGTATGGTCTGTCAGTGCATGCTGGGAGTTGTAGTTTTGCAACAGCTGGAGGTCCCCCCCCATGTGAATGTACATGGTACATTCACACTGGCAGGTTTACTACGCGTTCTGCTGCAAGTTTGAGATGTGGCAAATTTTCCGCAGCAGCTCAAACTCTCAGCGAGAAACTTACTGTAAACCTCTGCCTGTGTGAATGTACCCTAAAAACACTACACTACACAAAATAAAAAGTAAAATATTACATAAGCCTACACAGTGCCCCCCCCAATAAAAAAAAAAAGGTCTTGTACGGCACTGTTTGCAAAACGGAGCCTCCAGCTGTTGAAAAACAACAACTCACAGTATTGCCGGACAGCCACTGGCTGTCAAGGCATGCTGGGAGTTTTGCAACAGCTGGAGACACCCTGTTTGGGAAATACTGCCATAGGGTATTTTTGTGGCGGATTCAATTCCCCAATTTAGGCCTCAAATGTGCATGGTGCTCTCTTGCTTCAGAGCCCTGTGGTATTTCAAGGAAACAGTTTAAGGCCACATATGGGGTATTTCCGTACTCGGGAGAAATTGCGTTACAAATTTTGGGGGGCTTTTTTTCCTTTTACATCTTATGAAAAGGTAAAGTTGGGGCGTACTAACATGCTGGTGTTGCCCCATACTTTAAATTTTCACAAGCGGTAAAAGGAAAAAAAGAGCCCCAAAATTTGTAACGCAATTTCTCTTGAGTACAGAACTACCCCATATGTGGACGTAAAATGCTCTGTGGGCGCACAACAAGGCTCAGGAGTGAGAGCGCACTATGTACATTTGAGGTCTAAATTGGTGATTTGCAAAGGGGTGGCTGATTTTACAGCGGTTCTGACATAAACGCGAAACAATAAATTCCCACATGTGACCCCATTTTGGAAACTAAACCCCTCACGGAATGTAACAAGCGGCATAGTGAGCCTTAACATCCCACAGGTGTTTGACAAATTTACGTTAAAGTTGGATGTGAAAATAAAAAAATTTAAAAAAATTCACTAAAATGCTGGTGTTACCCTACATTTTTCATTTTCACAAGGGAGAATAGGAAAAAAGCCGCCCAAAATTTGTAACCCTATTTCTTCTGAGTAAGAACATACCCCATATATGGATGTAAAGTGCTCTGCGGGAGAACTACAATGTTCAGAAGAGAAGGAGTAACCTTGGGCTTTTGGCAAGAGAAGGTGTCTGAAATTGAAGGCCATGTGTGTTTACAAATCCCCCATAGTGCCGGAACAGTGGACCCCCCCCCTCCCCACATGTGACCCCCATTTTGGAAACTACACCCCTCATGTAATAATGGGTACAGTGAGCATGTACGCCCCACAGGTGTCTGACAGATTTTTGGAACAGTGTTCCGTGAAAATTTAAAATGTTATATTTTTATTTGCACTGCCCACTGTTCCAAAGATCTATCAAATGCTAGTGGGGTGTAAATGTTCACTGCACCCTTTATTCAATTCTAAGAGGGGTGTAGTTTCCAAAATGGGGTCACATGTGGGGGGGGGGTCCCACTGTTCTGGCACCAGGGGGGCTTTGTAAACACACATGGCCTCCCACTTCTATTCCAACCAAATCCTCTCACCAAAAGCTCAATGGCGCTCCTTCTCTTCTGAGCATTGTAGTTCGCCCGCAGAGCACTTTACATCCACATATGGGGTATTTCCATACTCAGAAGAAATGGGGTTACAAATTTTGGGAGGCTTTTTCTCCAATTACCCCTTGTGAAAATGAAAAATTTGGGCTTACACCATCATTTTAGTGAAAAAAATCAAATTTTTAATTTTCTCGTCCAACTTTAGCAGAAATTTGTAAAGCACCTGTGGGGTGTTAAAGCTCACTGTACGCTTTGTTAAGTTCCTTGAAGGGTGTAGTTTCCAAAATAGTATGCAATGTGTTTTATTTATTTATTTATTTATTTATTTTTTTTGCTGTTCTGGCACCATAGTGGCTTACTAAATGCAACATGCCCCCCAAAAACAATTTTAGCACAGTTTGCTTTCCAAAAGCCAAATGTGACTTCTTCTCTTCTGAACATTGTAGTGTGCCAGCAGAACACTTGACATCCACACAGTGGGTCTTTCCATATTCAGAAGAGATGGGATTACAAATTTTGGGGGGCATTTTCTCTTATAACCCCTTGTAAAAATGTAAAATTTGGGGGAAAACCAGCATTTTAGTGAAAAAAAAATGCATTTACACATCCGACTTTAACGAAAAGTCGTCAAACACCTGTGAGGTGTTTAGGCTCAGCAGACCCCTTGTTACATTCCTTGGGGGGTGTAGTTTCCAAAATAGTATGCCATGTGGGGGGGGGGGTTCTGATATTTTGGCACCATAGGGGCTTCCTAAATGTGACATACCCCTTAAAAACCATTTCACAAACACTCTCCAAAATCCCATTGTCGCTCCTTCCCTTCTGAGCCTTGTAGTGCACCCACAGAGCACTTGACATCCACATATGATGTAATTCCTTACTCGAGAGAAATTGGGTTACAAATTTTGGGGGGCTTTTTCTCCTTTTACCCTTAGTAAAATTTCAAAAACTGGGTCTACAAGAACATGCAAGTGTAAAAATTAAGATTTACTCCTTTACCTTGCTGCTATTCCTGTGAAACTGAAACTTGGGGGGGGGGGGGTGCAGTTTTTATAAGGGGGGCATTTATGGGGTATATCTAATAAGAAGACTCCTCAAACGCACTTCAATACTGAACTGGTCCCTGAAAAATTCAGATTTTGAAAATTTTTGTGGAAAATGTGAAAATTGCTGCTGAACTTTGAAGCTCTTTGATGTCTTCCAAAAGTAAAAACATGTCAACTTCATGATGCAAATATAAAGTAGACATACTGTATATGTGAATCAATATATAATTTATTTGCAATATCCATTTTCCTTAAAAGCGGAGAGTTTCAAAGTTAGAAAAATGCAAAATTTTCAAAATTTGAATGAAATTTGGGGATTTTTCACCAAGAAAGGATGCAAGTAACGATGAAAATTTACCACTGTGTTAAAGTTGAATATGTCACGAAAAAACAGTCTTGGAATCAGAATAATTGGTAAAAGCATCTTAGAGTTATTAATGCTTAAAGTGACAGTGGTCAGAATTGCAAAAAAGGGCTGAGTCCTTAAAGGGGTACTCCGCCCATAGACATCTTATCCCCTATCCAAAGGATAGGGGATAAGATGTCAGATCGCCGGGGTCCCACTGCTGGGAACCCCCGGGATCGCCACTGCGGCACCACGCTATCATTAATGCACAGAGCGAATTCGCTCTCTGTGTAATGACGGGCAATATAGGGGACGGAGCAGCGTGACGTCATGGCTCCGCCCCTTGTGACATCTCGACCTGCCCTCTTAACGCAAGTCTATGGCAGGGGGCATGACAACCGCCACGCCCCCTCCCATCGATTTGTATTGAGGGGACGGGCCGTGACATCACAAAGGGGGTGGAGCTGTGACGTCAGAAGGGGGCGGAGCCGTGACATCATGATGTTCCAGCTCCTGTATTGACCGTCATTACTCGCAGAGCGAACTCGCTCTGTGCAGTAATGATAGCGTGGTGCCGCAGCGAAGATCCCGGGGGTCCCCAGCAGTGGGACCCCAGCGATCTGACATCTTTTCCACCATCCTTTGGATAGGGGATAAGATGTCTAGGGGCGGAGTACCCCTTTAAGGTGAAAAAGGGCTCAGTCCTTAAGGGGTTAAAATACGAGAGTTCATTTTCGCTACACTTTTTTTTTGCGTCAAATATGCTGAGTTTGGAACCAAATTTTCATGGAAAATTCTGGCGGAGCATCTCACACAATATTCCATGATTACCAGTGCCCATACAAGCAATTACTATATGAATACAACATGTCCAGGGGTTAAAAGTTCAGTGACCATAAAAAATTAATTATTTATTTTTAACCCCTTTGACCCCTTAAGGACCCAGGGCGTATGGATATGCCCTCGGTTTCTGATCATTAAGGCCCCAGGGCATATCCATACGCCCCTTGGGAATTCCAGGCCCCACCGTGCGGGGATCGGGATGCCTGCTGAAATCATTCAGCAGGCATCCCGTGCAAATGCCCAGGGGGGTCTATGGTGACCTGGAATATAAGGGGGATCGCGGTTGTCCAAGACACCCACGATCACCCTGAAGGGAAGAGGTGCCACCCCTCCTATCCCTCCTATCCCTGGTATTGGTCATCAAGAAGCAACGACCAATAGCAGATTGGGGCGAGGGGGGGGGGGGGGTTAACTTTCGGTTTCCCCGTTCTGCTGACCCACAATAGGCAGGGCAGAACGGGGAAACCGACAGGGACCGGCACCGAAGTACACTCACCTGTCAGAGGCAGCTGCGGGTGGCGATCGGCGGCAGAAGAGGATGGCGATGTGGCTCTCTGGATCCTACGGAAGCTAGTGAGTTGCCTAGCAACATCTGGAGGGCCACAGTTTGGAGATCACTGTGCAGTGGTCTCTAAACTGTGGCCCTATAGATGTTGCAAAACTGCAAATCCCAGCATGCCCAAACAGCAAACAGCTGTCTCGGCATGCTGGGAGTTGTAGTTGCGTACCTCCAGCTGTTGCATAACTACATCTCCCAGCATGCCCTTTGGCGATCAGTACATGCTGGGAGTTGTAGTTTTTCAACAGCTGGAGGCATACTGGTTGGAATATACTGAGTTAGGGAACAGAACCTAACTGAAGGTTTTCCAACCAGTGTGCCTCCAGCTGTTGCAAAAGTACAACGCCCAGAATGCAGGGTACATTCACACAGGCGAGTTTACAGTGAGTTTTCCGCTTCAAGTTTGAGCTGCGGCAAATTTTTCGCCGCAGCGCAAACTCCTAGCGGGGAAACTCACCATAAACGCCCACCAGTGTGAATGTACCCTACAAACACTACACTACACTAACACATAATAAAGGGTAAAACACTACATATACACCCCCTTACACTGCCCCCCCCCCCCCAATAAACAAAAAAAATGAAAAATATATCGTACAGCAGTGTTTCCAAAACGGAGCCTTCAGCTGTTGCAAAACAACAACTCCCAGCATTGACTGTCCAGGCATGCTGGGAGTTTATTAACAGCTGGAGGTACCCTGTTTGGGAATCACTGGTGTAGAATACCCCTATGTCCACCCCTATGCAATCCCTAATTAATTCCTCAAATGCACATGGTGCTCTCTCACTTTGGAGCCCTATTGTATTTCAAGGAAACAGTTTAGGTCCACGTATGGGGTATTTCCGTACTTGGGAGAAATTGCACTACAAATTTTGGGGGGCTTTTTCTCCTTTTACCCCTTATGAAAAGGAAAAGTTGGGGGCTACACCAGCCTGTTAGTATAAAAAAATAAACATGCTGGTGTTGCCCCATACTTTTTATTTTCACAAGTGGTAAAAGGAAAAGCACGGAAATACCCCATATGTGGGGTGTAAAATGCTCTGTGGACGCACAACAATGCTCAGGAATGAGAGCGCACCATGACCATTTGAGGCCTAAATTGGTGATTTGCACAGGGGTGGCTGATTTTACAGCGGTTCTGACATAATCACAAAAAAATAAATACCTACATGTGACCCCATTTTGGAAACTACAACCCGCACGGAACATAAGGGGTATAGTGAGCCTTAACAACCAAGAATTTTCATTAAAGTTGGATGGGAAAATGAAAAAACAAACATTTTTTGACTAAAATGATGGCGTTACCCTAAATTTTTCATTTTCACAAGGGAAAATAGGAAAAAAAATGCCCCCAAAAATTTGTAACCCCATTACTTCTGAGTAAGAACATACCCCATATGTGGATGTAAAGTGTAACCCCACATGTAACCCCAATTTGGAATCTACACCCCTCACATATTGTAATAGGGGGTGCAGTGAGCATTTACGCTCCACAGGTGTCTGACAGATTTTTGGAACAGTGGTCCGTGAAAATGAAAAATGCAATTTTTCATTTGCACAGCTCACTGTTCCAAAGACCTGTCAAACATCAGTGGGGTGTAAATACTCACTGCACCCCTTATTAAATTCTGTGAGGGGTGTAGTTTCCAAAATGGGGTTACATGTGGGGGGTCCACTGTTCTGGCACCACGGGGGGCTTTGTAAACGCACATGGCCCCTGACTTCCATTCCAAACAAATTCTCTCTCCAAAAGCTCAATGGTGCTCCTCCTCTTCTGAGCATTGTAGTGCGCTCGGTCCAGAGATCTTGAGACCAGAGAAGTAGATTGTCGATATTACTGATCAGTATTAACCCCTTGGGGAAGGAGCCCATTATAACCCTAAAAAAGGGAGCATTTTTTGCAAATCTGACCACTGTCACTTTAAGCATTAATTACTCTGGGATGCTTTTACTTATAAATTTGATTTTGAGACTGTTTTTTCATGACATATTCTACTTTATGGTAGTGGTAAATTTTTGTCGATATTTGCATCATTTCTTGGTGAAAAATTCAAAAATTTGATGAAAAATTTGAAAATGTTGCAATTTTAAAACTTTGAAGCTCTCTGCTTGTAAGGAAAATAGACATTCCAAATAAATTATACATTGATTCACAAATACAATATGTCTACTTTATATTTGCATCATAAGTTTGACATATTTTTACTTTTGGAAGACATCAGAGGGCTTCAAAGTTCAGCAGCAATTTTCACATTTTTCACAAAATTTTCAAAATCGGAATTTTTCAGGGACCAGTTCAGGTTTGAAGTGGATTTGAACGGCCTTCCTATTAGAAATACCCCACAAATGACCCAATTATAAAAACTGCACCCCTCAAAGTATCCAAAATGACATTCAGTAAGTTTGTTAACCCTTTAGGTGTTTCACAGGAATAGCAGCAAAGTGAAGGAGAAAATTCAAAATCTTAATTTTTTACACTAGCATGTTCTTGTAGACCCAGTTTTTTTTTACAATTGGTAATAGGAGAAAAAGCCTCCAAAAATTTGTAACTCAATTTCTCTCGAGTAAGGAAATACCTCATATGTGTGTGTCAAGTGTTCGGCGGGTGCAGTAGAGGGCTCAGAAGGGAAGGAGCAACAATGGCATTTTGGAGAGTGAATTTTGCTGAAATGGTTTTTGGGGGGCATGTCACATTTAGGAAGGCCCTATGGTGCCAGAACACCAGCAGAAAACCCCACATGGCACACCATTTTGGAAACTACACCCCTCAAGGCACATAACAAGGGGTCCAGTGAGCCATAACACCACGCAGGTGTTTGACGACTTTTCGTTAAAATCAGATGTGTAAATTTTTCCACTAAAGTGCTGTTTCTTCCCCAAATTTACAATTTTTACAAAGGGTTATGGGAGAGAATGCCCCCCAAAATTTGTAACCCCATCTCTTCTGAGTATGGAAATACCCCATGTTAGGACGTAAAATGCTCTGCATGCGAAATACAATGCTCAGAAGAGGAGGAGCGCCATTGAGCTTTTGGAAAGAGAATTCATTTGGGATGGTAGTCAAGGGCCATGTGCGTTTACAAAAGCCCCCTGTGGTGCCAGAACAATGGACCCCCCACATGTGACCCCATTTTGGAAACTACACCCCTCACAGAATGTAATAAGGGATGCAGTGAGTATTTACACCCCACTGGCATTTGACAGATCTTTGGAACAGTGGACTGTGAAAATGAAAAATACAATTTTTCATTTTCACGGACCACTGTTCCAAAAATCTGTCAGACAAATGTGGGGCGTAAATGCTCACTGTACCCCTTATTACATTACACGAGGGGTGTAGTTTCCAAAATGAGGTCACATGTGGGGGGGGTCAATTGTTCTGGCACTATGGGGGCTTTGTAAAAACTCATGTGGCCTTCAAATCCGGACACATTTTCTCTTCAAAATCCCAATGGCGCTCCTTCTCTTCTGAGCATTGTAGTGCGCCTGCCGAGCACTTTACATCCACATTTGGGGTATGTTCTTACTCAGAGGAAATGGGGTTAGGAATTTTGGGGGGCTTTTTTCCTATTTTCCCTTGTGAAAATGAAAAATTTAGGGTAACACCAGCATTTTAGTGAAAACATTTTTTTTTTTCATTTTCCCATCCAAATTTAATGAAAATTCGTCAAACACCTGTGGGGTGTTCAGGCTCACTATACCCCTTGTTACGTTCCGTGGAGGGTGTAGTTTCCAAAATGGGGTCATATGTGGGTATTTAGGTTTTTGCATTTATGTCAGAACCACTGTAAAATCAGCCACCCCTGTGCAAATCACCAATTTAGGCCTCAAATGTACATGGTGTGCTCTCACTCCTGAGCCTTGTTGTGCATCCGCAGAGCGTTTTACGCCCACATCTGGGATACTTCCGCACTCAGGAGAAATTGCTTTACTAATTTTGGGGGGCTTTTTTTCCTTTTACTGCTTGTGAAAATAAAAAGTATGGGGCAACACCAGCATGTTAGTGTAAACATTTTTTTTTTACACTAACAGGCTGGTGTAACCCCCAACTTTTCCTTTTCATAAGGGGTAAAAGGAGAAAAAGCCCCCCAAAATTTGTAGTGCAATTTCTCCCAATTACGGAAATACCCCATATGTGGCCCTAAACTGTTTCCTTGAAATACGACAGGGATTTGAAGTGAGAGAGCGCCATGCGCATTTGAGGAATAAATTAGGAATTGCATAGGGGTGGACATAGGGGTATTCTATGCCAGTGATTCCCAAAAAGGGTGCCTCCAGCTGTTGCTTAACTCCTACCATGCGTGGACAGTCAGTGGCTGTCCGGAAATGCTGGGAGTTGTTGTTTTGCAACAGCTGGAGGTTCCGTTTTGGAAACACTGCCGTACAATACGATTTTCATTTTTATTGGGGGGGGACAGTGTAAGGGGGTGTATATGTATTGTTTTTCTTTATTATGTGGTAGTGTAGTGTTTTTAGGGTACATTCACACTGGCGTGTTACGGTGAGTTTCCCGCTAGGAGTTTCAGCTGCGGCGAAAAATTTGCCGCAGACCAAACTTGAAGCAGGAAACTTACTGCAAACCTGCCCGTGTGAATGTACCCTGTACGTTCACATGGGGGGACAAACCTCCAGCTGTTTCAAAACCACAACTCCCAGCATGCACTGACAGTGCATGCTGGGAGTTGTACTTTTGCAACAGCTGGAGGCACACTGGTTGGAAAACCTTCAGTTAGGCTATGTTACCTAACAGTATTTTCCAACCAGTGTGCCTCCAGCTGTTGCAAAACTACAACTCCCAGCATGTACTGACATACCGTGCATGCTGGGAGTTGTACTTTTGCAACAGCTGGAGGCACACTGGTTAAAAACCTTCAGTTAGGCTATGTTACCTAACAGTATTTTCCAACCAGTGTGCCTCCAGCTGTTGCAAAACTACAACTCCCAGCATGTACTGACATACCATGCATGCTGGGAGTTGTAGTTTTGCAACAGCTGGAGGCACACTGGTTGGAAAACCTTCAGTTAGGTTCTGTTAAACAGTATTTTCCAACCAGTGTTCCTCCAGCTGTTGCAAAACTACAACTCCCAGCATGTACTAATCACGGAAGGGCATGCTGGGAGATGTAGTTATGCACCAGCTGGAGGTTACGCAACTACAATTCCCAACATGGTGAGACAGCTGTTTGCTGTTTGAGCATGCTGGGATTTGCAGTTTTGCAACATCTGGAGGGCTACAGTTTATAGACCACTGCACAGTGATTTCCAAACTGTGACCCTCCAGATGTTGCAAAACTACAAATCCCAGCATGCCCAGACAGCAAAGAGCTGTTTGAGCATGCTAGGATTTGTAGTTTTGCAAGATCTGGAGGGATACAGTTTAGAGACCACTATATAGTGGTCTTAAACTGCAGCCCTCCAGCTGTTGCAAAACTACATATTCCAGCATGCCCAAACAGCAAACAGCTGTCTGGGCATGCTGGGAGTTGTAGTTTTGCAACATCTGGAGGGCTAGAGTCTCAGACTGTAGCCATCCAGATGTTGCTAGGCAACTTACCGGCTTCTGTAGGATCCAGGGAGCCGTCTTATTCTGCCGCCCACCGCCCGCGCCGATCTCCGTCGCCGCCCGCCAATCACCATCGCCCGCAGCCTCCAGAGGGGTAAGTGAACCTTCGGCGTTTGGTCCCGTTGTTTCCCCGTCCTGCCCCGCCTATTGTGGGTGGGCAGGACGAAGAAAACGAAAGTAAATCCCTCCACCCCGATCTGCTATTGGTGGTCACGTCTAGACCACCAATAGCAGGGATAGGAGGGGTGGCACCCCTGCCACCTCACTCCTATCCCTTCTTAGACTACCGCGATCCCCCTTCTATTTCGGGTCACCATAGACCTGTGATGACCCGGAATCGGCGCAAATCGCAAGTGTGAATTCAATTGAGATTTGCGCTGATCGCCGACATGGGGGGGGTCTAATGACCCCCCAAGGGCATTTGCACGGGGTGCCTGCTGATAGATATCAGCAGTCACCCCGGTCCGGTCCACACCCGGCCCGTGGCGGGGACCGAAATTCCCACGGGCGTATGGATACGCCCTTCGTCCTTAAGTACCAGGATGCAAGGGCGTATGCATACGCCCTTTGTCCCCAACAGGTTAAAAATCAAAAGATAGCTATTAACTGTTACAGTTTAATAATGGGAATAATTACCTCCTCCAATAAAAAAAATTAATTCCCCCTCTTTTCCCATTTTACAAATACAAATTTGTAAAAAAAATAAAATAAATCAACATATTTGGTATAGCAATGTCAAGAATAGTCCGAATGATAAAATATAACATTAATGATTCCATACAGTGAACGGCATAAAACGTAAAAATAACAAAGTCCAATGCTGATTTGTGATCACATCCCGGAAAAAAAATAAAAAAGTTAATTAAAAAAAAGGCATCAAAAATCACATATACGCAAATGTGGTACCGATAAAAACAGCAAATCACAGATTAAGTGCCAGTACAAGCATAACCATATGAATAAAACATGTCCATGGGTTAAATGTGAGTGCAGGTGCAGTGACAATGAAAAAAATATATATTTTTTTTAACCCTTTCAGGACCACAGGTTTTCATTTTTGCGCTAGTTTTTTCCTCCTCACCTTCCTAAAATCATAACACAGACTCCTATAAGGGCTGTTTTTTTTTTGCACCACACATTGTACTTTGTAATTACATCAATAATTTCACCACAAAATCTACGGCAAAGCTAGAAAAAAAATATTTGTTGGGCAAAATTGAAAAAAACAAACGCCATTTTGAATTTTTTTTTAGGGGCTTACGGTTGTACACAGTGCAGTTTTCGGTAAAAATTACACCTTATATTTTTTCTGTAGATCCATACAATTAAATTGATACCCAGCTTATTAAGGTTTGATTTTGTTTTACTTATTATAACTTTTTTTTTCTTCTCCTTTTTTATTTGCTCAAAAAAATGCATACAAAATTGTGTTACAAAAAAACAAAAACACACTGATAAATTTTATGCCTATACGAGCCCATCTCCTCCTCACTCTTCCCTTCATTCAACAATAGGATTATAATGGATTCCCTCATAGAAAGTGGCAACCCTAATCCCTTCCCACTAGAGGACAAAACTCAGGCTAATGCTGGTAACAGGCAGCTACTGTATCTTCTGTATACCTCAAAAGGGAGGCCATCACTCCCAGGGGTGGTATTACCCCGTGTTTTTTTAAGAGCATGTTCTAATTCCCCCACACTTACTGAATTCTCCATTTCCTCCCTAACTTCACTCGGGATTTGAGGGAGCCCTATTACTTGTAGGTACTTTTTTATTTCTTTACTTTCTTTCTCTATTTCTGATGTATATAATTCCTTGTAATATTCTCCAAATTTTCTAAGAACCTCTTTCCTTCCCACACATTCCTTACCTTCCCTCCCTATAATTCTCTGAGGCCCTGGAGAGGCTCTCTGCTACCTCACCAGTGACATCAGAAACTTATTTGAGGTACCCGCCTCTACCAGTCTCTGGTGTCCCTGGAAAAGGGACTTGCTCTTACTTTTACTTAACAGATAGCCGTCCAGGGCATCCTGGCACTCCTGCCACTTACTTTTACCTTCCTCCGTGGGGTTCCGTACTTGTTGTTCTTCAAACAATTCTTCCTCAGCTCTTCCTCCCTACTCCTAAACTCCCGCTTCTTTCTTTTAATTGCTCTTATTAACTCTCCCCTGAGGAACGCCTTCCCCGCTTCCCATACCATCTGGTCACTCGCTGTCCCCCAGTTGTTCCTAAAGTACTCTACAAGACTCTTTAATATCCCTCCGTTATCTATAAGTGTAAACCAGTGTGCGTTAATTTTTAACAAACCCTCCCAGGGCAACCCTCCCGTAATAATATTTATCTCTATCGCTGCGTGGTCAGACAGGCAGCGAGTGAGATAAGGAATCTGGCTTATTTTATCCCAGCTTTGGGGATTACCAATACATGTATCTATTCTGGACAGAGTTCGGCTGGTTTTATTCCAGCAAGAATACTTTCTAGCTTCCGGATTTTGCATCCTCCAAATATCCTTCCATCCGAACTCTGTGCAGATTTTAGCCAATAGGGACACCCCCGTACTTCTAACTGCTCCCTGCATACGAAGTCTATCCATTTCCTCTGAGCTTACACAGTTTATATCTCCCTGCAGGAACATAGGACAGTCCTTCCCTACACAAAAATCCAAAAGCTTAATCAAAATATCTGAGGAGAAAGGAGGAGGGACATAAACAAAGGCTAGAACACAAATCAAACCATCCATATTGCCATGTAAAAAGATGAATCGCCCATACTCATCCACCCTCTTCCCAAACAGCTCCCATTTTATACGCCTATGAAAGAGAACCGAAACTCCCCTTGAGTGAGAAGAGAAAAAGGAGTGGTAGCTATTACCCCACCAATTTCTTCCCAGGAGGTGCACCGTGTCCCCCGTAAGGTGTGTCTCGAGCAAGCCCACCACACACGGGAGGTGGTTTCTTACTACCCTCATTACTGCCATCCTCTTAACATTGTCCCCTAATCCCCCAACGTTCCATGCGAGAATCTTAATTTTGTTTACCTTATTCTGCAACACAACAGAGGGGATGGGAAAGAGCAACGCCTAGGCATCCTAACCATTGGGAAAGAATAAAGAAAGCAGAGGAGAAATAAAAAAATAAATAAAAAAGAAAAGGAAACCATCACAACCCCCTCTGGGCATGCCCACCCCCTTTTTTTCATGTCTTCTCTTATTAGATTTATATCTACCCCAATTACACCAATCTGACCAGAGAGATCATCTATGGAGTTGTTACACTTGTAACTTTTTGCACCAAAATTAGTAGGTTTAAAATTGTCCTCTTCTGGCCTCTATAACTTTTTTATTTTTCCATATACAGGGATGAATACAGCAAAAAACTTAGACCTCATACAGTTTAAAACATACTTATATTGTTTAAAAAGTTTGATATATATTTATATTTTTTGAAGCAGTACAAAAATAGTAAAGTGTTTACCCAAGCATTGACCCGCAGTATAAAAAGAACATGTCAGTGTTATCATACAGTTCATTGTGTAAAAACAAAAACTATCAAAAGTTGCAAAATTGCGGTTTTCTTCTCAATTTCCTGTTGCAAATAATATATATATTTTTTTATAGTACCATATATTCTATGTTAAAATGAAAGGCTTCATTACAAAGTACAGTTGGTTGCAAAAGAAATAAACCCTCATATTGGTCTTTAGGTTGAACATTTTAAGATTTATGGCTCTTAGAAGGGGAGGAGGAAAAAATTTTAAGGTAAAAATGAAAATTTCCTGTGTCCTCAAGACCAAAAAGGGCTGTGACCCTGAAGGGGTTAAAGCTGTAATCTTCAAATCCTTTGTAAACCCCCAGTATAACTGTACATAGTGTAAGTAAAGTACAGTACAGCCATTACAATGGATACACATACACGTGATGTCATCTGCTGTGACATCACACATCAAAGAGACTTTCTCCAGGGTAGAATCCAATCCCTAACACTTATTTCCTCGGTTCGGCGGGTGAACACGTTCTCCTACTAGACCTGCGCTTATTTTGCAAATTGAAGAGAATTTTGTCTATTTAGGCAAAAGGATCCTGTAAGGACGGTGACCATGAAGCTAAGAGGTAGGAATAATGAAAACTTCCAAAATTTCAGTTTATAAATGGATTTAACATGAATGTATTAGTGTAAAGTTAATATAGTAGAGTGCAGTAAAGTTACTGATGTTCTCTTGTACAGTCTATCCTGGGTGGCTTTGATGGGGTACTCTGCTGCCCCCGGGGTCGTGATGTCAGGGCCACGCCCCCTCAATGTAAGTCTATGGGAGGGGGTGTGGTGGCTGCATTGAGGGGGTGTGGCGTGATGTCACGAGGGGCGTGGCCGTGACATTATGACCCTGTCACCCAGTGTTGTGAACGAATGCTGGGTGCTGCACAGAGATTGCTGAGGTACCAGCTGCGAGACCCCTGCGATCAGACATCTTATCCCCTATCCTTTGTATAGGGGATAAGATGTCTAGGGGCAGAGTACTCCTTTAAGTCTCTTACAGCAATTAGGAAAAGGTTTACTCCTGTGAGATAAATGATTTTAGTTTGTGAATCAATGTTTTAAGTATTTTGCCTTCTAAAAGAAAACATGGGAAACTACTCTGAAATAATAATATTTGATATATATATATATATATAATATATATATATAAATAATACATTTTTATACATATATATTATATGTGTGAATATATCAATTTACATATATATACATAAATAAATGAATGAATATAGGTCTAATATATTGTATACTTTTGCTATTTTGCAGATATCCCAGTTCTCTCGGTGCCTGTCGTGTGTCTCATACATTACGTGACGAGTTTCCTTTGGCGGTATACTAACCTATATCATTATAAGGTCACTCCACCATATTATGAGATCCATAAAATACCTGGGAAGAAGATTAAGCACCGTGGTCAGCGAGCAGATGTGGCTATTGACATGGCTTTAGGTGACAATTCAGACCCACATGAATCCAGGCACAGCGATCATGTGACAGTCACCATGGCGGATAACCAGATGGATTTACCAACAACCTCTGAAGATGCCTCGGAGCCCAAAGTGTCTTGGCTGCAGCGGACTTGGCAATATGCTAAAAGCAAACTGAAGTGGTCCAATTATGTATCCAATGTGTGGGTTGGAGCATGGGCCATGGCCAACCGCACACTAACCGGCATGATGACCACATTCAAGATGCCATTTTACTTCCTACATACAAAGCTAAGAAGTATTACAGCAAAGGCCATTGACGATCAATGTGAACCAATTTAACAAGATGCTGATTGGGTCACACAAGATCTGCATATGGTTGGGGGTGGGGGTGGGGAGGAGCCCGAAATGCAGCCACCTCCACGTGGTGGGCTCTGGGTCACTTGATACATTAACAAGTGAGCGAGGAGCTGCATAATTCAAGGCACATTTCCCATATTGGACATACAGCTTGTAATGGAGACAGAAGATATTGTCCACCTAGAAATTTTTTTGTACATAAGTGGGAAAACAAGCCCCCCTATTGGATGATTAAGGAATCAGAGATCTGTAGAAGGGGAGAGGTGGATTCCCAGGAATGGAGGATGACAATATATCTCTAGCATAATATCTCTGGATAAGTGGATATGGTAGAAACAGTATAATTATTATTATTATTACTATTACTTTTATTTACCCCTTAACCCCTTAAGGACCCAGGGCATATGGATACGCCCTGGGTTTTTGATCGTTAAGGACCCAGGGCGTATCCATACGCCCCTGGGAATTCCGATCCCCACCACACGCTGGGCGGGGACCGGACCGGGATCCCAGCCGAAATCATTCAGCAGGCATCCCGTGCAACATGTCGGCGATCGCTGCAAATCGCCGGCGTATTTACACCGGCGATTTGCGCCGATTCCAGGTCATACACATAGGCGTGCGCACGGGGTGTGCCGGGTGTGCCTGGGCACACCCTAATCAAGCCCAGGCTCAGGGGCGTCACTAGGTCATTTTATTCGGGGCCTGGGCCCCGGATGTCAGCTGCTCCGGCTTTTTTTAAAATCTTCCTCCATTTTTTAAATATATTTGTAAAACAGTGGGGCCACTCTGGCACGCAGAAAGGGACCCCACTCAGGGCAGGTCCTCCGGTCCCAAGTTCCTTAGGTCGGGCCGGGGACACTGCTACTTTAGGAGTAGCACACTTCCGTGCGCAGGCACGCCCCCCTGCCCCGGCTGCTCCGAGCAGGACGGAAGCTCGGAGCTTAAACCACTGCAGAAGGCAGCAGCCAGGCGTGACCAGGAGCCGCCCAATGTGATCTACAGCCCGCCCGATGTCATCTGCAGCCCGGAAAGGTAAAAAGGGCGGTGGGGGGGGGGGGGGGGTGGTTGTTGGGGTCAGGGATCAAAAGATTGTGAAGGAGGGGGTCTGTGGAGGGACAGTCACAGAACAGTGCGAAGAAGTGGTGGCAGAGGGGGCTGGGAAGGAGCAAATGTACAGGAGGAGGGGACAGAGGGGCAGGGGGCAGAGGAGTCTAAAGTAGGGTGCCACCTGGCCGGTATTTATATAACCAATCCACCAACTACCAGAATGTTGCACCATATACTATACCAGTGTTTCCCAACCAGAGTGCCTCCAGCTGTTGCAAAACTACAACTCCCAGCATGCCTGGACAGCTGTTGGCTGTCCGGGCATGCTGGGAGTTACAGTTTTGCAACAGCTGGAGGCACCTCTGGTTGGGAAACACTGATCCATACTATATTCTACTATATAGTCCAACATGCTGCTGAGCCACAGGCTGTATCAAGGCATGCTGGGAGTTGTAGTTAGTAACTAACTGCAACTCCAGAATTTAATCAAAAAGACAAAAGAAAGCAATCAAAAGGTCCCATCGAAACAAAAATGGAACCGTTAAAAATCACAGATCGGGGCGCAAAAAAATGCCCCTCATACAGGACATATAAGGAGAAATAAAAAATAGGGGTCAGAATAGGAGAAAATATCCCCCGCATATGTGTATCCTGTGATGTCACGCATATATAATTAATTGTGTGTATATTTTGTGTGTTTTTATACACTGTTTTTGCCCTTTATATGGAGTTTATCCTGAGAGACTACTTATACTCAAGTGCAATAAGATAAATGTGTCCTAATCCATAGGTGATCGGTGGCAGCCTGTATATTTTGTAGTGTAAGTCGATATTTTATTGGAACATAATAAAAGGTATATTTAATTGTATGGAAGGTCCCTATTCAAATCAGTGTCTATATTATTAATGTACTGGGAAACCCATCATTTTAACCTGAAAAGTGTTAATTCCTACCTGCCAATCTAGCTAACAACCTACCTACCTGGTTTCCTACTTCCCTGGCTATCTAACTACCTGGCTACCTACATAGCAAGCTGGCTACCTGACTATCTACCTGGCTATCTAGCAACCTGAATATCTACCTACCTAACTATCCATCTACCTAACTACTTGGCTACCTACCTAGCTATCTATCTACCTAGCAACCTAACTACATGGCTACCTAGCTAGCTAACAACCTACCTAGCTAATTGCCTACCTGGCTACCTAGCTAGCTACCCACCTATGTTGCTAATAACCAACCTTGCTACCTACCTAGCTATTTACCTAGCAACCTAACTACCTACCTGTATGGCTATCTACTTAGCTAGCTAACAATCTACCTAGACACTTAACAAGCTATCTAGCTAACAACCAACCTAGCTATGAACATACCTAGCTACCGACATAGTTGCAACCTACCCATGTAGCTAGCTACCTACTTACCTGCCTACCTACCTATCTAGATAGCTAACAACCTACCTACTTTCAGACGTATTTATCTAATGAGGGGGTCTATGGTGGGGGAAAGGCCTACTTAATGGGGTACCTACTATTCCTTATTATGAGAGGGCATTGCACTGGAAAAATGCAGAGTCTAACATGTTTTTCCTGCAGATGCTAAAGAGATGGTTTTTACCTGGAAGAAGTTGACATGTCAATCTGATCCAGATACACAAGAAAAGGAAAGAGGACATCGCTGATCAGAAATTATGTTACCTGTGAGTCCCTAGATGTAACTATAATCCCCTATATGGTATACAGATCCTGTGTACAGCTGGTATCTACCTTTATATGATCCTGGATACAATTACTTATATGGTATACAGGTTTGCAACAAAGTCCAAGACCACAGCACCAAAAATTATAAACTGATACGTGCAAAAGAACTGTAGTTTATTAGTTCCCCAAAAGTTTTTTTGAGGAACCAATAAATAATAGCTCTTTTTTTCCAATTTTGGTGCTGTGGTCTTGGACTTTCTTGCATGTTTGGTATCTGTATCTGGATGACTACGGGGACAATGGATTTATCTAGTGGTGTCTTCTCTGTTTATGTATGTGTGCATGCAAGCAAGAGTGTATTTGTGTGTTTGTATGTGTGTGTGTGTGTATGTATATGTATGTATGTATATATATATATATATATACACGCATGCGTGCGGCGTGAGTTTGTACTTTAGGATGCACACCCTAATGCAATAGGCTGCGCACACCTATGGTCATACAGGTCTATGGTGACTGGTATATAAAGGGGATCGCGGTTGTCAAAGAAACCCACGATCCCCCTGAAGGGATTGGAGTGAGGTGGCAGGGGTGCCACCCCTCCTATCCCTGCTAATGGTCATCAAGAAGCGACAACCAATTGCAGATCGGGGGCAGGGGGGTTAACTTTCAGTTTCCCCTTTCTACCCACCCACAGTAGGCTGGGCAGAACGGGGAAACCGACAGGGTCCGGCACCGAAGCCCAATCACTAACCGGCGGCGGCAGCAGGCGGCGATCGGCAGGGGTGATCGGCGGCAGAAGAGGAGGACGGCGATGCGGCTCCCTGGATCCTACGAAAGCCGGTGAGTTGCCTAGCAACATCTGGAGGTCTACAGTCTGAGACCAATATACAGTGGTCTCTAAACTGTAGCCCTCCAGATGTTGCAAAACTACAACTCCTAGAATGCCCACAAAGCAGTTTGCAGTCTGGGCATGCTGGGATTTGTAGTTTTGCAACATCTGGAGGCCCACAGTTTGGAGATCAATGCACAGTGATCTCCAACCTGTGACCCTCCAGCTTTTGCACAACTACAAATCCCAGAATGCCCAAATAGCAAACAGCTGTCTTGGCATGCTGGGAGTTGTAGTTGCGTACCTCCGGCTGTTGCATAACTACATCTCCCAGCATGACCTTCGGCGATCAGTACATGCTGGGAATTGTAGTTTTGCAACAGCTGGAGGCACACTGGTTAGAAAGTGCTGAGTTAGGTAACAGAACTTAACTGAAGGTTTTCCAACCAGTGTGCCTCCAGCTATTGCAAAAGTACAACTCCCAGCATGCACGGTCCGTTAGTACATGCTGGGAGTTGTAGTTTTGAAACAGATGGAGGTTTGCCCTCCCATGTGAACATACAGGGGAAATTCACACGGGCGAGTTTACAGTGGGGTTTATGTTTCAAGTTTGAGCTGCGGCAAATTTTTCGCCACAGCGCAAACTCCTAGCGGGAAACTCGCTGTAATCCGCCAGTGCGAATGTCCCCTAAAAATACTACACTAACACATAATAAAGGGTAAAACACTATATATACACCCCCTTACACTGTTCCCCCCCAATAAAAATGAAAAACGTATCTTACGGCAGTGTTTCCAAAATGGAGCCTCCAGCTGTTGCAAAACAACAACTCCCAGCATTTCCAGAGAGCCACTGACTGTCCAGGCATGCTGGGAGTTTAGCAACAGCTGGAGGCACCCTGTTTGGGAATCACTGGGATAGAATACCCCTATGTCCACCCCTATGCAATCCCTAATTTAGTCCTCAAATGCGCATGGCGCTCTCTCACTTCGGAGCCCTGTCATATTTCAAGGAAACAGTTTAGGGCCACACATGGGGTATTTCCATAATCGGGAGAAATTGTACTACATATTTTGGGGGGCTTTTTCTCCTTTTACCCCTTATGAAAAGGAAAAGTATGGGGCTGCACCAGCCTGTGTAAAAAAATAAAAATGTTTACACTAACATGCTGGTGTTGCCCCATGCTTTTTATTTTCACAAGCAGTAAAAGGAAAAAAATACCCCTAAAATTTGTAACGCAATTTCTCCTGAGCACGGAAATACCCCATAGGTGGGCGTAAAATGCTCTGCGGACGCACCACAACGCTCAGGAGGGAGAGTGCACTATGTACATTTAAGGTCTAAATTGGTGATTTTCACAAGGGTGGCTGATCTTACAGCGGTTCTGACATAAACGCAAAAAAAAAATACCCACATATGACCCCATTTTGGAAACTACACCCCTCAAGGAATGTAACAAGTGGTATCGTGAGCCTTAACACCCCACAGGTGTTTGAAGAATTTTTCATTAAAGTTGGATAGGAAAATAAAAAAGTAAAAAAAACAGAAAATAGCAAAAAAGCCCCCCAAAATTTGTAACCCCATTTCTTCTGAGTAAGAACATACCCCATATGTGGATGGAAAGTGCTCTGCGGGCGAACTACAATGCTCAGAAGAGAGGAGCACCATTGGGCTTTTGAAGATAAATTTTGTCCGGAATTGAAGGCTACGTGTGTTTACAAAGCCCCCATAGTGCCAGAACAATGGACCCCGCCCCACACATGTGACCCCATTTGGGAAACTACACCCCTCACATAATGTAATAAGGGGTACAGTGAGCATTTACACCCCACATGTGTCTGACAGATTTTTGGAACAGTGGTCCTTGAAAATGAAAAATGTAATTTTTAATTTGCACAGCCCACTGTTCCAAAGACCTGTCAAACACCAGTGGGGTGTAAATACTCACTGCACTCCTTATAAAATTCTGTGAGGGATGTAGTTTCCAAAATGGGGTCACATGTGTGGGGTCCATTGTTCTGGCACCACGGGGGCTTTGTAAATGCACATGGCCCCTGACTACTACTCCAAACAAATTATCTCTCCAAAAGCTCAATGGCGCTCCTTCTCTTCTGAGCATTGTAGTTCACCAGCAGAGCACTTGACATCCACACATGGGGTATTTCCACACTCAGAAGAAATGGGCTTACAAATTTTGGGGGTCATTTTCTCCTATTACCCCTTGCAAAAATGTAAAATTTGGGGGGAAAACAGCATTTTAGTGTAAACATTTTTTTTCACTTACACATCAGACTTTTTTTTTTTCAAACAAGTTTTTATTTTATTTTAAAGTCATTAACGCACAATACAAAGAGATAAGGAACAAAGGTAGGCGAGGGGGTCGCTGTCGCAGCAGCGCCTTCTCCATCATAGTATAGATAACAGTACAGATCTGGCATCAAAACATTGACCTGCACTTATTAACATCTGAGTTTTTCCTACCCAGGTTTTTCCTACCCATCCATAGGATCAGGGGAAGATCATATCCAGCCAATGTCTCTTTAATCTCTGCTAGTAGGGGTTTGAAGTTAAGTTGAAAAATGCTTGTGAGCGAGCTAGGTATTTTAACCCCTAGATACGTGAGTGACGATTTGGCCCAGGGGAAAGGGGACAGGGAGCCGATCTCCCTAATCTTAGCTGCAGATAGAGTAATGTTTAATAATTCCGACATAGAAACATTTACTTTAAAGTACGACAGCGAGCCAAATTCTCCGAACAGGTCTAATAAACTAGGCAGTCCGTGTGCAGGGTCACTTAAGAGAAATAGTAAATCATCTGCGAAGGCTAGTGCTTTAAGCTCTCCCCTCGGGGTTTTGTATCCTGAGATACTGGTCAACTGTCGAACTCTCTGTAAAAGCGTTTCCATTGTTAGTATAAAAATGGTTGGGGACAGGGGGCATCCCTGCCTGGTCCCGTTTGTGATCCAGAACGGGGGGATATGTCATCGTTGACCATCAACGAAGCATACGGTTGTGTGTAAAGGGACATAAGAGCTGTTATAAACTGCAGGGGAAATCGGAAGCAGTGTAGCGTCTCCTTCATATACTCCCAATTGACCCTATCAAATGCCGTCAATGCCAAGAAGGACAAGGGGCAGTCTTTTCATGTGAGCATGTTGGATCGCAGTTAGCAGTCTCAATGTGTTCGTGCGACCCTCCCTACCTGGTACAAATCCCGACTGGTCCACGTCTACTAAGTGGGGAAGATGACTCTTGATTCTCAAGGAGAGCAGTTTAGCCCAGATTTTGAGGTCTAAGTTCAGAAGTGATATTGGTCTGTAGCTCCCACAGTCTTCTGGGTTCTTGCCTTCCTTGTGAATGAGAGTGACATGTGCTTCAAGGGACTGTTTGGGGAGAGGAGACCCACGGAATAAAGCCTCGCAAACAGAGGTGAGGTGGGGGATCAGAACGTCCGCAAATTTACGGTAGTATTCCAGTGGAAGACCGTCCGGGCCCAGACTCTTCCCCGGTGGGAAAAAAGAGACCACTCTCTGCACTTCTTCTGGGGTAATAGGTAGCATGAGTTCTCTCTGCATGTGTTCGTCTAAAGTAGGGAGGTTTAGTGATGTCAGAAATCTTTTCGTCGCCTCTCTACGTCCGGAAGCAGAGTCCGGGGACTCTCCCTCTGATAAATTATACAGAGAGGTGTAAAACGTCTGGAAAGCTTTAGCAATGGAGGGCGTGTCTGTATACCGGTGGCCTCTCTCATCTCTCACTGCATGAATGTGTTGTTTTGTTCTCGCCTTCTTTATAAGTGTGGACATGAGCTTACCTCCCTTGTCCCCGTGTGCATAAATACGGTGCCTGTGGTGGAGGTAGGCCTCCGCTGATTTTTCGGTGAGAAGAGTATTAAGGGTGGTGCATAGGGATTTAAGTGTCTCCTGAATCGCTATCGCCCCGGTACACTTGTGTATCCTCACCAGGGTGGAGATTTCAGACAGAATGTCAGTGATCTTGCGCTGCCTCTCTTTCTTCAGTTTGGAACCCCAGGAAATGAATATCCCTCGCATGAAGGCCGTTCCCGACTTAGAGTTTAAATCAAAGTATAAGGATAACTGTTGCGTAATGTCAGCTAGAGCAGTCTGATTAGAAAGGATGCCTTCATTCAATCTCCAGCGCCAAGAATTGGAGGGGAAAGGGGACAGAGACAAAGAAAGATGTACAGGAGCGTGATCGGAGATAGTAATAGAGTCAATACCTGTGGTCATGAGCGCCGGGAGGTCGTGGGCGCAATGTCCTGGTACAGTGTAACTTCTAGACATGTGCAATTCAGTTCAGCACGAATGTCTAATTTACCGAATTTTACCGTTTTCGGGCATTCGGACCGATCCGAATGCACGAAAACATATTTTGAACATTCCCGAATAGCCACGATAATACGAATAGCTGTAAATAACGAATGCATTCGTTATCCCTAAATGACGTAAAGAATTCATTCTGATAACAAAGATAATAAAAAGGATAAAGATGCAATTTGATTTTTCGGATCCATTCGGTATTCGGGTACATTCGGTAAATCTTTTTATTCTTTTTTTGGACTTTAGCGATCCTAAAAAATTATGGAGATACCTTTTTTATTAAAATTTCGTAGGGTACCATAAAAAAAATCATAATAAAATAGATACAGTAGTGATGGAAAAAATTGTATCTAACGAAATGTATCTTTTTTATTATGAAATGTTTATTCATTTTTAAACAGGAATCAATTTATGTGAGCGGGTAAAGCACTAAAAATGTAGCCGACAATAATAAAAATGTAGTGTGTGCGTGTTTTTCACTTTTCTAAAAAACATATTTTAGGTAGTACTACTACTCCCAGCATGGAACACACTCTTCCATGATGGGAGTAGTAGTTACCTGTACTAATTGACAGATCGCAGGGGTCCCTTGCAATCCTCTTGTATAAGGTATAGATGCGGTGGCCGCTCTTCTATGGTCCCCTGCACTCACGTATATATACACATATTCATATTTCCCGCAGAGCTGTGATTGGCCAGATGGTTCCAGCCAATCACAGCTCTCTGTGAGAAATAGGAATATGTGTATATATACGGCCGTGCAGAGGACCATAGGAGCGCGGCCGCCGCATCCATACAATATACAGGAGCATCACAGCGGGTGTCAGGAGTGATACCTGCAGTGATCTTTCCTTTACTACAAGTACTATTACTCCCAACGTGGAGCACACTCTGCCTCATGCTGGGAGCTGTAGTACCTGCATTAATAGACAGATCGCAGTGGGTGTCAGAAGTTACACTCTGCTGCGATATGTCTATTAATGCAGGTACTACAGCTCCCAGCATGGAGAAGAGTGTGCTCCATGTTGGGAGTATTAGTACCTGCAGTAAGGAACAGATCCCAGGGATGTCACTTCTCCTGACACCCGCTGCGATCCTCCTGATGTGAATGTCGGGATCAGCTGTTCTCAGGGCTACATAGCCGGGAGAACAGCTGACGCTGAGCCGTAGGTATACATCGTATATCTACTGCCCAGCAAGAACTTACAGTGAGCCTGCAATGTGTATACAGTATACACATTGCTGGCTCACTTAACCCCTTGCTGAGCTGTGCGCTATGTGCAAGCCCAGCAAGGGAAGATTTAACTTACACTGCTGGACAGTGTAGGTTAACCCTTTGGGCGTTATACACTATATACAGCTATCTCTAGATAGAAGACCTATATCGCAGTGAGTTAGGCCTGAGCCTTGCGGCAACGGCTGAATGATCTAAATTATAGAGTGTGTCATCCCCTAAGCACTCTGCAGTATCACCGGACCCAATATTTCCCCTAAATCCGGACGGATCTGCACATCACTCCCTAAATTCAGAAACTACAAGTTTAATGCAAGGTCCGCAACTTCTGCCAGTCGCTAAGCAACCTAAGAACTGTTATATGAGACTGTTACTACGCATTGGATATTGCAAGCACTGCAGTAAAGTTATTCAAGTTCAAGGTAAATCTGCTTGTGGACCTTCAGTCATTTCATTGCACCTATCGTTTCTGGGAAGGGCGGTGATAGGCCGGAACATGGATTCAGCATACCACCCCTCACCCTGGCGTCACGAGTGGCTGGGTTAATATTAACCCTCATATACCAACATTATACCATCCCTACCATACACCCCCCAAGGGCTACCACATGTATGTAGTGTATACAGAAGACGAAGTCCGCTTACTTCCCTCGAGTACCGGGCAGGTCCGTGTAGCTCCACCCCCTAGTGATGACGTCATTAGAGGGCGGAGCTACAGAAGGGAACAAGGCTAGTTAATCTGAAGCTCTGTTCAAATTGTCCGTTTTGCATAATGTTAACAGACCCTTCTGGCAGTGTCTACCCAGACAGGGAGACTCCAGCTGTTGCTAAACTACAACTCCCAGCATGCCCAGATAGCCAAAGGCTGTCTGGGAATGCTGGGAGTTGTAGTTTTGCACCAATTGGTGGCTCCCTGTTTTGGTAGACATTGCATCATGGGTGCTCTCCCCAGCGGACAGCGCCAAAAATGTCATAACCAATTTTTTGTGTTGTTTTTCTTTCTTCTCGTTTCAGATGCGTGTATACAGAGGATTACTGCGAATTTGATGGATTACGGCGGATTATTATTTTTTTCTTTTAATAAAATGGTTAACGAGGGCTGTGGGGGAGTGTTTTTTAAATAAAATAATTTTTCCAATGTCTTGTGTTTTTCTTTATTGAATTTTCAGGCTTAGTAGTGGAAGCTGGTCTTATTGACTGACTCCATTACTAAGACAGGGCTTAGTGCTAGCCCCAAAAACAGCTAGAGCTAACCCCCAATTATTACCCCGGTACCCACCGCCACAGGGATGTCGGGAAGAGCCAGTACCAAAAGGCCCGGAGTGTCAAAAATGGTGCTCCTGTTCCTAGGCGGTAACAGGCTGGCGTTATTTAGGCTGGGGAGGGCCAGTAACAATGGTCCTCGCCCACCCTGGTAACATCAGGCTGTTGCTGTTTGGTTGGTATTGTGCTGAGAATGAAAATACGGGGAACCCTATATGTTTTTTATTTTATTTAAATAAAAAAAA
This sequence comes from Hyla sarda, assembly GCF_029499605.1. Classification (NCBI taxonomy): domain Eukaryota; kingdom Metazoa; phylum Chordata; class Amphibia; order Anura; family Hylidae; genus Hyla; species Hyla sarda. The sequence continues at coordinate 54,748 of NW_026610709.1, forward strand.
TAAAAAAAAACGTAGAGGGTTCCCCGTATTTGCATTCTCAGCACAATACCAACCAAACAGCAACAGCCTGACGTTACCAGGGTGGGCGAGGACCATTGTTACTCTCCCTCACCAGCCTAAATAACGCCAGCCTGTTGCTGCCTAGGCCCAGGAGCGCCATTTTTTGACGCTCCGGGCCTGTTGGTACCAGCTCTTCCCGGCACCCCTGTGGCGGTGGGTACCGGGGTAATAATTGGGGGTTAGCACTAGCTGTTTTTGGAGCTAGCACTAAGCCCTGGCTTAGTAATGGATTCAGTCAATAAGACCGGCTTTCACTACTATGCCTGAAAATTCAATTAAATAAAAAACACACATTGGAAAAATTATTTTATTTAAAAAAACACTCCCCCACAGCCCTCGTTAACCATTTTATTAAAATAAAAAAAGTAATCCGCCATAATCCATTGAATCTGCAGTAATCCTCTGCATACATGGATCTGAAACGAGAAGAAAAAAACACAAAAAATTGGTTATGACATTTTTGGCGCTGTCCGCTGGGGAGAGCACCCATGATGCAATGTCTACCAAAACAGGGAGCCACCAATTGGTGCAAAACTACAACTCCCAGCATGCCCAGACAGCCTTTGGCTGTCTGGGCATGCTGGGAGTTGTAGTTTAGCAACAGCTGGAGTCTCTCTGTCTGGGTAGACACTGCCAGAAGGGTCTGTTCACATTATACAAAACGGACAATGTGAACAGAGCTTCAGATTAACTAGCCTTGTTCCCTTCTGTAGCTCCGCCCCCTAATGACATCATCACTGGGGGCGGAGCTACACGGACCTGCCTGATACTCGAGGGAGGAAAGCGGACTTCATCTTCTGTATACACTATATACAGCTATCTATAGATAGCTGTATATAGTGTATACTGCCCAAAGGGTTAACCTACACTGTCCAGCAGTGTAAGTTAACTCTTCCCTTGCTGGGCTTGCGCATAACGAACAGCTCAGCAAGGGGTTAAGTGAGCCAGCAATGTGTATACTGTATACACATTGCAGGTTCACTTTAAGTTCTTGCTGGGCAGTAGATATACGATGTATACCTACGGCTCAGCGTCAGCTGTTCTCCCGGCTCTGTAGCCCTGAGAACAGCTGATCCCGACATTCACATAAGGGCGATAGCAGCGGGTGTCAGGAGGAGTGACACCCGCTGGGATCTGTCCCTTACTGCTGGTACTAATACTCCCAACATGGAGCACACTCTGCTCCATGCTGGGAGCTGTAGTACCTGCATTAATAGACATATCGCAGCGAGTGTAACTTCTGACACCTGCTGCGATCTGTCGATTAATGCAGGTACTACAGCTCCCAGCATGGAGCAGAGTGTACTCCATTGTTGGGAGTAGTAGTACTTGTAGTAAAGGAAAGATCACTGCGGGTATCACTCCTGACACCCGCTGTGATGCTCCTGTATAATGTATGGATGCGGCGGCCGCGCTCCTATGGTCCCCTGCACGGCCGTATATATACACATATTCCTATTTCTCACAGAGAGCTGTGATTGGCTGGAACCATCTGGCCAATCACAGCTCTGCGGGAAATATGAATATGTGTATATATACGTGAGTGCAGGGGACCATAGAAGAGCTGCCGCCGCATCTATACAAGAGGATCGCAAGGGACCCCGGCGATCTGTCAATTAGTACAGGTAACTACTACTACCATCATGGAACAGTGTGTTCCATGCTGGGAGTAGTAGTACTACCTAAAAAATGTTTTAAAAAAAATGAAAAACACGCACACAATACATTTTTATTATTGTCGGCTACATTTTTAGTGCTTTACCCGCTCACATAAATTGATCCCTGTTTAAAAATTTATAAACATTTCACAATAAAAAAAGATACATTTCGTTAGATACAATTTTTTCCATCACTTCTGTATCTTTTTTATTATTATTTTTTTATGGTACCCTACGAAATTTTAATAAAATCTCCATAATTTTTTAGGATCGCTAAAAAAGTCCAAAAAAGAATAAAAAGATTTACCCGAATGTACCGAATACCGAATGTCCGAGACAGCACCAATCACAATTGCCCAGCAGGAGTGAGGTGGCACTGGTGCCACCTCACGATCATGGTGATTGGTCGGCTGAGACCGGCTGATGAATCACTGCGTCTTCTGGGCTGTCCTGACGGCACCCGTTCTGCCCCTAGTCTGGAGGGCGAGAGCGGGTACCGACCATGTAGTGTGCAGCGGCGGGGAAAGCTTACTGTCGGCGGCAGGAAATGACTGGCAGCAGGAGGTGAGGCCTGTGTGCCTCCTACTGTTTCATAACTACAACTCCCAGCATGCACAGCCAAAGGGCATGCTGGGAGTTGTAGTTATGTAACAGGTGGAGACACCCTGGTTGGGAAACACTGTGCTGTACAGATGCAGTGGGGCCGGTATGAGAATAGCTCTTAGTGTAAGATTATATGGGAATGGTCCTAACCTTTGAAGTGGGAACTTGCACTTAATGCAGATTCCATTTCTTTGGAGCCAAAAGCAACACGAGTTGTGTGTCTCATCTTGCTCCTCCGCTGCTGCTGAAGCCGTCTCCAGAATTTTTGTGATCTGGAGTATTGTTATTGGAAGTCTCCTTGGCAGCTCTGGAAGACGGATATCATGGTAGAGACATCTGTGCCGAGAAACGAAGTTCCAGAAAAAACTTTTTGAAGGAGATTTATCATTCTTTTCAAACGTACGGCTTTTATATGACAATTGTTTTTTAACTTACTTTTGCTTATGTGTGACCTATTTATCAAAAAGTCGCACGACTTTGAAAAATAAATCGCACGGAAGCAAAACCTGGGAAACCCACTTGCAAAAGCCTTTTTTTAAAATAGAAAAGTTTTCCCTTATGTTAATAGCCAAAGTTCTTTATCTACCCTTTATTACCATTAGTGTTACTAGAGAGTGACTGGGAGGGGGTGTACTGCATCAGGTGACACCCTGACTGGCCTCCCTGGCACTAAATAGCTGCACTCCAACTATCCCGCAACAACCCATCCACCCTCCTCTGAAATTAAAAAAGTATTAAAAACACACTATGCCGCACCATGAATATCCGTACCCTGGGGGCTTTTTTGTTTAATTTTGAGCCCACATTTTGTGACGTTGGTGGGTGGAGACATGCGTCACCGCGCTGAGGAAGGAGTTTACATCAGGAAGGAAGGCAGCGCAGCACCAACAGGCACATAAACAATAGTGAAGCCACACAAAAAAAAAGCGGCTCGGTACATTACCCACCCCAAAATGTGCATGAAGCTGCATTACTATGGATTTTTTTTTTTTTTTTTATGGAAAATTTTAGTGCCACATATGGGTTATTTACGTAGTCTGTAAAAATCTTACACAATTATTTTGTGCCTTATTCTATTTTTTACACAACATTTTCAAATATAGTGGGTACGCCAGCATGTACGTGTCCTACAATTAACAAGGTGTGCAGTGTGTATTTTTAACCATAAAATAATAGAGTTGTTATATAATTGTTTCTATAATTAACATTAAGCTTTGTGGTGTCCCGGTATAGGACCTATCCTGTACCATCCTTAAGTCCCCTCAGGAAGAGTCCCTTAGGTTCATAGGGCTCTCCTGCAGGGCTCCCCCCTTTTCTTATAAATGCAGTGTATATTCATTATGTGTATTAATTGTTCATATGTATAAATTTGTACAGTTTGTATAAAATGTATAGGACCTTCCTTGGTCATGTGATCTACTGTCATGTGATATACCCAGAGTTCCATCGGCACAGGAACCCCAGGCATTAGCAACCAATGGGCTTTAGTCCAGCCCCCTAGTATATAAGTGGCTGTAGTCTCTATACTCTCTTATTTCTTGGACTCAAAAGGAAGCACAAAGTCCTGTATACTGCAAATTCATCTCATCTAGACCAAAGCCAAAAGAAACACAACCACTTCTAAAACATGAGTTACAATTCTCTCTACAAATCCAGTGACTACTCCTCAGCTAAGGAATATATCAGTAGCACAGTGGTCTACCTAAATATCTCAATAATAACAAGTCCAAGCAAACCTGTGAGGTATCCTGTGTCCCGGTTGCCTCTGAAGGAACTGCATAATTGTAAAGACTGTTCCCTAAACAAGTAAACGTTCCAGTTTATTTAGAATCCTTGCTGTGGACATTCCTTTATTACAAACCGTTCTTGGGTTGATTGATGGCGGTTACCATACCAGAATAACCACATCCTGGCGTCACGAACACTAAGGGGTTAACAACATCTTGCCCCCAGGGTTTATACAACCAGACCCTGTTACATACTGCTACACCCCAGTCACCACATCTCAATGTAGTAGCAGCAACAGTGAGATAATGTCGAGTATGTATAACAATTGCAGACATCATGCATACCATACAGTGGGGATCAAAAGTTTGGGCACCCCAGGTAAAAATTTGTATTAATGTGCATAAAGAAGCCAAGGAAAGATGGAAAAATCTCCAAGAAGCATCAAATTACAGATTAGACATTCTTATAATATGTCAACAAAATTTAGATTTTATTTCCATCAATTACACTTTCAAAATAACAGAAAACAAAAAAATGGTGTCTGCAAAAGTTTGGGCACCCTGCAGAGTTAATATCTTGTACTGCCCCCTTTGTCAAGTATCACAGCTTGTAAACACTTTTTGTAGCCAGCCAAGGGTCTTTCAATTCTTGTTTGAGGTATCTTTGCCCATTCTTTCTTACTAAAGTTTTCCAGTTCTTTGAGATTTCTGGGCTGTCTGTCACGCACTGTTCTTTCAACATCTATCCAAGCATTTTCAATTATGTTGAGGTTGGGAAATTGTGAAGGCCATGGCAAAACCTTCAGTTTACGCCTCTTGATGTAATCCCCCGTGGATTTCGAGGTGTGTTTAGGATCATTATCCATTTGTAGAAGCCATCCTCTATTTAACTTCAGCTTTTTCACAGATGGCATCAAGTTATCATCCAAAATTTGCTGAAGTTTTATTGAATCCATTTTTCCTTCTACTCGTGAGATGTTCCCTGTGCCACTGGCTGCAATACAACCCCAAAGCATGATTGATCCTCTCACCCATGCTTAACAGTTGGACAGAGGTGCTTTTCATTAAATTCTGTTCCCCTTCTTCTCCAAACGTACCTTTGCTCATTCCGGCCAAAAAGTTCAATTTTAACCTCATCGATCCACAGAACTTGTTTCCAAAACGGTCAAACGCTAATTTTTGTGGTGAGGATGTAAAAGAGGTTTTCTTCTGATGACTCTTCCATGAAGACCATATTTGTACAAGTATGTTTTTATAGTGGAATAGTGTACCACAACTCCAGTGTCTGCCAGATCTTTCTGGGTTTTGAATTGTTTTTCTCACAATCCTGCGAGCTGTTCTGTTTGATATTTTTTTGGTCTTCCAGATCTTGTTTTAACTTCCACTGTTCCTGATGACTGCCATTTCTTAATTACATTCCGAACAGAGGATATTGACACCTGAAAATGTTTTGCTATCTTCTCATAGCCGTCTCCAGCTTTGTGAGCATCAACTATTTTCAGTTTCAGATTTCTAGACAACTGCTTAGAAGAACCCATGGTGCTGATTGTTGGGGCAAGGTCAGATCAGTCTGGGCATTTAAAACCTTTGAGATTCACATCACCTGGTCTTCCCAGATGATGATTGAGAACAATCCATGACACTGGCAGGTCTCAGCTGTGCAAAGGGGGCAGTGCATGCTATAAATTCTGCAGGGTACCCAAACTATTGCAGACGCCATCTTTTTGTTTTCTGTTATTTTGAAAGTGTAAATGATGGAAATAAAATCTAACTTTTGTTGACGTATTATAAGAATGTCAAATCTGTAATTTGATGCCTTTTGGAGATTTTTCAATCTTTCCTTGGCTTCTTTAATACAAATTTTTACATGGGGTGCCCAAACTTTTGATCCCCACTCTATATAGCAGTCAAATGTCAGTAAGATTGTCAGTCAGTCAAATGTGATAGTACTAATAATATGTGCATAGTCATTAGAGATGCATAATAATATGTAGGTATATCTCTATAAAAAAAACAATAATAAAAATAAATAAAGGTATTGTTGTAAAATGTAAAAGTATTGTTACCATATTCATGGCTGTGTTCTTAAAGGGGTACTCCGCTGCCCTGTGTCCGATGCTCCGCTTCCCAGCGTCCGGAAGTTTATTGTTCCGGACGCTGTGTGCGGGCTTCCGTGTTCAGGGCTGCCCCTCGTGACGTCACGCCGGCCCCCTTCGTGATGTCACGCCCTCCCCCTCAGCGAAAGACTATGAGAAGGGGGGCACGATGGCCATCATGCCCCCTTCCTATAGACTTTCATTGAGGGGGCGGGCATAACATCATGAAGGGGGCGGCGTGACGTCACGAGGGGCAGCCCTGAACACGGAAGCCCGCACACAGCGTCAGGAACAATAAACTTCCGGACGCTGGGGAGCGGAGCTTCCGACACAGGGCAGCGGAGTACCCCTTTAAGGAACCTTGTCTCAACCATTAAATGGTAAATTATATCCAGCAAGTACTAAAGTTAACCAATATCCTCCTGTTCCCAAGTTACAGAGCATGTATGGACATTTTAATGTGTACTGAAATTGGACGTTATAGTTAAATGCTTCAGAACTACATTCGGCCCAATGGCCATTTCGCTCCTCTCCCTAAGGGGACAGACGTTGAGGGCGACTTTCATTAAACAAGGGGATTTGAGGTGTCCCGGTACAGGACCTGTCCCTTCAGGAAGAGTCTCTTAGGTCCATAGGGCTCTCCTGCAGGGCTCCCCCCTTGTTGTCTCATATAAATGCAGTGTATATTCATTATGTGCATCTATTATTCATATGTATAAAGTTGTACAGTTTGTATAAAATGTATAGGACCTTCCTTGGTCATGTGATCTACTGTCATGTGATATACCCAGAGTTCCATGGGCACAGGAACCCCAGGCATTAGCAACCAATGGGCTTTAGTCCAGCCCCCTAGTATATAAGGTGCTGAAGTCTCTATTCTCTCTCTCTTATCTCTTGGACTTAAAAGGAAGCACAAAGTCCTGTATACTGCAAATTCATCTCATCTAGGCCAAAGCCTAAAGAAACACAGCCACTTCTAAAACGTGAGTTACAATTATCTCTACAAATCCAGTGACTACTCCTCAGCTAAGGAATATATTAGTAGCACAGTGGCCTGCATAAATATCCTCAAAACTACAAGTCCCAGCAAGCCTGCAAGGTATCCTGTGTCCCGGTTGCCTCTGAAGGAACTGCATAATTGTAATGACTGTTCCCTAAACATTTCAAGTAAAAGTTCCAGTTTATTCAGAATCCTTGCTGTGGACATTCCTTTATTACAAACCATTTCTGGATTGGTTGACGGCGGTTACCATACCGGAATAAACACATCCTGGCGTCACGAACACTAAGGGGTTAACAACATCTTGCCCCCAGGGTTTATACAACCAGACCCTGTTACATACTGCAACACCCCAGTCACCACATCTCAATGTAGTAGCAGGTAAACTCAGACTTACAAGTGGGTTGAGTTCAGTTCACATTGGGTGAGATATCAAAAAATTACTGTCATTTCTGTTCCAGCGATATTAATCACACCATTTTTTTTCTCCTCACATTTTTAAAGGTCTCTTGTGCTGCTTTTAAAATATTAACCCCTTAAGGACGCAGGGCGTATCCATATGCCCCCATTTCCGAGTCCTTAAGGACTCAGGGCGTATAGGTATGCCCTGCGTTCTTCCAGCTCCTGCCGTTCGCTGGGCATGGACCGGGATGCCTGCTGATATCGTTCAGCAGGCATCCCGGCATATTGCCCAGGAGGGGTCCAGAGGTCCATTCAGATGTGCGATTTGTGGTTATTCCGTGTCAATTGGGTCTCTGGTGACCCGGTGACCCGGAAAAAAAGGGTGAATGGGGCTGTCCGAGACAGCCCCATTCCCCCTTACTCAGCAGGAGTGAGGTGGCATGGGTGACACCTCACGATCACGTGATTGATCGGTCGAAGCAGCAGCAGGATTGGGCCCGGCGGCAGGATACAGTGCGGCGGTCCCGGCGGCAGGATACAGCAGGAGGTGAGGCCTGTTCACCTCCTGATGTTGCTTAGCAACAACTCTCGGCATGCAAAGCCAAAGGGAATGCTGGGAGTTGTAGTTTTGCAACAGCTGGAGTTCCAACTACAACTCCCAGCATGCCCTTTGGTAGTCTGTGCATGCTGGGAGTTGTGGTAATGCAACAGCTGGAGGCACATTTTTTCTATGAAAAAGTGTGCATCTAGTTTTTCATAACTACACCTCCCAACATGCACAGACTACCAAAGGGTATGCTGGGAGTTGTAGCAGTGTGCCTCCAGCTGTTGCAAAACTACAACTCTCAGCATGCCCTTCGGCTGTCAATGCATGCTGATTGTTGCAGTTTTGCAACAGCTGGAGACACATTGGTTGTGAAACAGAGTTTGTTACCTACCTCAGTGTTTTGCAACCAGTGTGCCTCCAGCTGTTGCAAAAATACAACTCCCAGCATGCACTGAGACTGTACATGCTGGGTGTTCTAGTTTTGCAACAGCTGAAGGCACAATGGTTGCGAAACACTGAGTAAAGTAACAAACTCTGTGTTTCCCAACCAATGTGCCTCCAGCTGTTGCATAACTACAACTCCCAGCATATATGGTCTGCCAGTGCATGCTGGGAGTTTTTCCAAATTTTCCATCGCAGCTCAAACTTACTGTAAATCTCCGCCCATGTGAATGTACCATAAAAACACTACACAACCAATGCCGTTACTGAGACATGGTTTAATGAAGGGAATAACTGGGACATATCCATACCAGGGTACTCTTTATACAGAAGAGAAAGAGAAGGCAAGAAAGGAGGAGGAGTGGCCCTGTATGTGAAAGATAGCATAAAATCTAACCTAATACAAGTTAGTGAGGAAACCACAGAGTCAGTTTGGGTTACGTTGCAGTTTGGTAACCATGCAGTAACTCATGTAGGTGTGATATACAGACCACCTGGCCAAGTTAAAGAAGTAGATGATCTACTAGTTGAAAAAATATCTAAAATGACAATGAAAGGAGAAGTTATCATTATGGGAGACTTCAATCTTCCGGATATAAACTGGAAAACCAAAATAGCTGATTCGGCCAGGAGTACAAATATTCTAAATTCCCTACTGGGATTATCTCTACAACAAGTGGTTGAGGAGCCAACGCGGAAGGAGGCCATTTTGGATTTGGTATTCACATATGGGGATTTGGTATATGATGTTATTGTAGGCGAAAGCTCTGGATCTAGTGATCACCAGTCAGTGTGGTTTAATATAAGAACAGTGAAGGAGTCACACCACACAAAAACAAAAGTTTTAGATTTTAGAAAAACAGAATTTTCAAAAATGAAATTAGTCATAAATGAGTCCCTATCAGACTGGAACAAATTACATGGAGTTCAGGAGAAATGGGACTACTTAAAAGACGCTTTATTGAAGGCAACAGAAAATTGCACAAGACTTGTCAGTAAAAGCAGAAAAAGGAAGAGACCACTGTGGTACTCAGCAGAAGTGGCCAAAATCATAAAAAACAAAAAACTAGCATTTAGTAATTATAAAACAACCAGAGCAATGAAGATAGGCAGAAAGAGACCAAGCAAGTTATAAGAACTTCTAAAGCACAGGCAGAAGAAAAACTAGCTCAGTCTGTGAATAAAGGGGATAAGACATTCTTCAGATATATAAATGAAAAAAGGAAATAAAAAAAAGGAATAACTAAATTAAAAACAAAGGAAGGAAGGCATGTAGAAGAGAATAAGGGGCTAGCCGACTGCCTTAAGTGAAGACAAATAAATCACAGGGGCCTGATGGGATACACCCAAAATTATTAAAAGAGTTTAGTGGTGAGCTAGCAAAACCGTTAGCAGATTTATTTAACCAATCAATGGTTAAAGGAGCCGTCCCGGAAGATTGGAAATTAGCAAATGTTGTGCCCATTCACAAGAAAGGTAGTAAGGAGGAATCAAGCAACTATAGGCCAGTAAGTCTGACATCAATAGTGGGGAAATTAATGGAAACCCTACTAAAGGATAAGATTGTGGAACATCTAAAATCCCATGGATTGCAAGATGAAAAACAACATGGGTTGACTTCAGAGAGATCATTTCAAACAAATCTTATAGATTTTTTTGACTGGGTGACTAAACTAATAGATGGCGGAGGGGCAGTAGACATTGCATATCTAAATTTTAGTAAGGTTTTTGACACTGTCCCACATAGAAGACTTATCAATAAACTACAGTCATAGAGCTTGGACTCCAATATTGTTGAGTGGATTAGGCAGTGGCTGAGTAACAGACAACAGAGGGTTGTAGTCAATGGAGAATATTCAGAGCAAGGTCTTGTCACCAGTGGGGACCTCAGGGATCTGTACTGGGACCAATATTGTTTAATATCTTCATTAGCAATATTACAGAAGGTCTCGATGGTAAGGTATGTCTTTTTGCTGATGACACAAAGATATGTAACAGGGTTGATGTTCCTGGAGGGATCCGCCAATTGGAAAAGGATTAAGGCAAACTAGAAGAATGGTCAGAACTCTGGCAACTGAAATTAAATGTGGATAAGTGCAAGATAATGCACCTGGGGCGTAAAAACCCTCAGGCAGAATATAGATTATTTGACACTGCCCTGACCTGAGTATCTGAGGAAATTGATTTAGGGGTAATTATTTCAGAAGACTTAAAGGTAGGTAGACAATGTAAAAGAGCAGCAGGAAACGCTAGCAGAATGTTTGGCTGTATAGGGAGAGGTATAAGCAGTAGAAAGAGAGAAGTGCTCATGCCGCTGTACAGAACACTGGTGAGACCTCAATTGGAGTATTGTGCACAGTACTGGAGGCCGTATCTCCAGAAGGATATAGATACTCTAGAGAGAGTTCAGAGAAGAGCTACTAAACTAGTACATGGATTGCAGAATAAAACTTACAAGGAAAGGTTAACCCCTTAAGGACCAAGGGCGTACAGGTACGCCCTTGGTCCTGCTCTCCTGATATAACGCGGGGTTACACAGTAACCCCGCGTCATATCACGGCGGGCCCAGCGTCATAGTGAAGCCAGGACCCGCCTCTAATAGCGCGCAGCGCCGATCGCGGCGCCGCGCGCTATTAACCCTTTAGCCGCGCGCTCAGAGCTGCATCGCGGCATCCCGAACAGCTGACAGGACAGCGGGAGGGCCCCTACCTGCCTCCTCGCTGTCCGATCGCCGAATGACTGCTCAGTGCCTGAGATCCAGGCCTGAGCAGTCATGCGGCAGAATCGTTGATCACTGGTTTCTTATGAGAAACCAGTGATCAATGATGAAGATCAGTTTGTGCAGTGTTATAGGTCCCTATGGGAACTATAACACTGCAAAAAAAAAAGTGAATAAAGATCATTTAACTCCTCCCCTATTAAAAGTTTGAATCACCCCCCTTTTCCAATAAAAAAAAAAAAAAACACAGTGTAAATAAAAATAAACATATATGGTATCACTGCGTGCGGAAATGTCCGAATTATAAAAATATATCATTAATTAAAACACTCGGTCAATGGCGTGCGCGCAAAAAAATTCCAAAGTCCAAAATAGTGCATTTTTGGTCACTTTTTATATCATTTAAAAATGAATAAAAAGCGATCAATAAGTCCTATCAATGCAAAAAATGGTATCGTTAAAAACTTCAGATCAGGGCGTAAAAAATTAGCCCTCATACTACCCATACACAGAAAAATAAAAAAGTTATAGGGGTCAGAAGATGACAATTTTAAACGTATTAATTTTCCTTCATGTAGTTATGATTTTTTCCAGAAGTCCGACAAAATCAAACCTATATAAGTAGGGTATCATTTTAATCGTATGGACCTACAAAATAAAGATAAGGTGTCATTTTTACCGAAAAATGTACTACGTAGAAACGGAAGCCCCCAAAAGTTACAAAACTGCGTTTTTTTTTTCAATTTTGTCGCACAATGATTTTTTTTTCCGTTTCACCGTAGATTTTTGGGCAAAATGACTGATGTCATTACAAAGTAGAATTGGTGGCGCAAAAAATAAGCCATCATATGGATTTTTAGGTGCAAAATTGAAAGAGTTATGATTTTTTAAAGGCAAGGAGCAAAAAACGAAAATGCAAAAATGGAAAAAACCCCGGTCCTTAAGGGGTTAAAGGACCTTAACATGTATAGTTTGGAAGAAAGAAGAGACAGAGGGGATATGATAGAGACTTTTAAATACATAAAGGGAATCAACAAGGTAAAGGAGGAGAGCATATTTTAAAGAAGAAAAACTACCACAAGAGGACATAGTTTTAAATTAGAGGGGCAAAGGTCTTTGCAGTAATATCAGGAAGTATTACTTTACTGAGAGAGTAGTGGATACATGGAATAGCCTTCCTGCAGAAGTGGTCGCTGCAAATACAGTGAAGGAGTTTAAACATGCATGGGATAAGCATAAGGCTATCCTTCATATAAGATAGGGCCAGGGACTATTCATAGTATTCAGATTATTGGGCAGACTAGATTTCTCCTTAACGTTGCTGCTATTCTTGTGAAACACCTAAAGGGTTAACACACTTTCTGAATGTCAGTTTGAATACTTTGGGGGGTGCAGTTTTTATAATGGGGTCATATATGGGGTATATCTAATAAGAAGACCCCTCAAACGCACTTCAAAACTGAACTGGTCCCTGAAAAAATTTTGTGGAAAATTGGAAAATTGCTGCTGAACTTTGAAGCCCTCTGATGTCTTCCAAAAGCAAAAACATATCAACTTCATGATGCAAATATAAAGTAGACATATTGTATATGGGAATCAATATATCATTTATTAGCAATATCCATTTTCCTTAAAAGCAGAGAGTTTCAAAGTTAGAAAAATGCAAAATTTTCATGAAATTTGGGGATTTTTCACCAAGAATGGATGCAAGTAACGATGAAAATTTACCACTGTGTTAAAGTTGAATATGTCGCGAATAAACAATCTCGGAATCAGAATAATCAGTAAAAGCATCTTAGAGTTATTAATGTATAAAGTGACAGTGGTCAGAATTGCAAAAAAGGGCTGAATCCTTAAATGGGTACTCCGCCCCTACACATCTTATCCCCTATCCAAAGGATAGGGTATAAGATGTCCGATCGCCGGGGTCCCTCTGCTGGGGACCCCCGGGATCGCCGCTGCGGCACCGCACTATTATTACTGCACAGAGCGAGTTCACTCTCTGCGTAATGACGGGTGATACAAGGGACGGAGCAGCGTGACGTCACAGCTCCGCCCCTTGTGACATCACGGCCCACCCCCTTAATGCAAGTCTGTGGCAGGGGGTGTGGCAACCGCCATGCCCCCTCCCATAGACTTGTATTGAGGGGGCAGGTCGTGACGTCACGAGGGGGCGGAGCCGTGACATCACGATGCTCCGTCCCCTGTATTACCCGTCATTACGCGCAGAGCAAACACGCTCTGTGCAGTAACAATAGAGGTGTGGCGCAGCAGAGATCCTGGGGGTCCCCAGCAGTGGGACCCCGGCAATCTTCCATCTTATCCACTATCCTTTGGATAAGGGATAAGATGTCTAGGGGCAGAGTACCCCTTTTAGGTGAAAAAGGGCTCTGTCCTTAAGGGACTAAAATATGTGAGAGTTATTTTTCGCAACCCTTTTTTTTCCGTCAAAATTGCTGAGTTTGTCACCAAATTTTGAATCATGGAAAATTCTGGCGGAGCATCTCATATAATATTCCATGATTACCAGTGCCCATACAAGCAATTACTATAGGAATACAACATGTCCAGGGGTTAAATGTGAGTGCAAGTGCAGTGACCATAAAACATTTATTTATTTATTTTTAGCAGTTTGGGGACAGGGGGGGGGTTAACTTTCGGTTTCCCCATTCTGCCCACCCACAATAGGTGGGTCAGAACGGGGAAACCGTCAGGGACCGTCACCGAAGTCCACTTACCCATCGGTGGCAGCAGCGGGCAGCGATCGGCGGCAGAAGAGGATGGCGGTACGGCTCCCTGGATCCTACGGAAGCTGGTGAGTTGCCTAGCAATATCTGGAGGGCCACAATTTGGAGATCACTGTGCAGTGGTCTCTAAACTGTAGCCCTCCAGATGTTGCAAAACTGCAAATCCCAGCGTGCCCAAACAGCAAACAGCTGTCTTGGCATGCTGGGAGTTGTAGTTGCGTACCTCCAACTGTTGCATAACTGTAGGGTGGGCCATTTATATGGATACACCTTAATAAAATGGGAATGGTTGGTGATATTAACTTCCTGTTTGTGGCACATTAGTATATGTGAGGGGGGAAACTTTTCAAGATGGGTGGTGACCATGGCGGCCGTTTTGAAGTTGGCCATTTTGAATCCAACTTTAGTTTTTTCAATAAGAAGAGGGTTATATGACACATCAAACTTATTGGGAATTTCACAAGAAAAACAATGATGTGCTTGGTTTTAACGTAACTTTATTCTTTCATGAGTTATTTACAAATTTCTGACCACTTACATAGTGTTCAATGTGCTGCCCATTGTGTTGGATTGTCAATGTAACCCTCTTCTCCCACTCTTCACACACTGATAGCAACACCGCAGGAGAAATGCTAGCACAGGCTTCCAGTATCCGTATACACTGCTATATACTACTATATACACCGCAGGAGAAATGCTAGCACAGGCTTCCAGTATCCGTAGTTTCAGGTGCTGCACAACTCGTATCTTCACAGAATAGACAATTGCCTTAAGATGACCCCAAAGATAAAAGTCTAAGGGGGTCAGATCGGGAGACCTTGGGGGCCATTCAACTGGCCCACGACGACCAATCCACTTTCCAGGAAACTTTTCATCTAGGAATGCTCGGACCTGACACCCATAATGTGGTGGTGCACCATCTTGCTAGAAAAAACTCAGGGAACGTGCCAGCTTCAGTGCATAAAGAGGGAAACACATCATCATGTAGCAATTTCGCATATCCAGTGGCCTTGAGGTTTCCATTGATGAAGAATGGCCCCACTATCTTTGTACCCCATATACTACACCATACCATAAATTTTTGTGTTCCAACAGTCTTGCAGGGATCTATGCAATGTGGGTTAGTGTCAGACCAATAGCAGTGGTTTTGATTGTTAAAGGGGTACTCCACCCCTAGACATCTTATAGCGAGATGTCTGATCGCGGGGGTCCCGCCGCTGGGGACCCCCGCAATATAGCATGCGGCACCCACCTTTTTTTCTGCTCGGGAAGCGCTGGAGGGTCTGAGTCCCGACCATGGGAACAGAAGTTTGTGATGTTATGACTCCTCCCTCATGTGACATCACGCCCCGTCCCCTCAATGCAAGTCTATGGGAAGGGGCGTGAGGCTATCAGGCATCTTATCCCCTATCCTTTGGATAGGGGATAAGATGTCTAGGGGTGGAGTACCCCTTTAACTTCACCATTCACATAAAAGTTTGCCTCATCACTGAACAAATCTTCTGCGTAAACTGAGGGTCCTGTTCCAATATTTGTTTTGCCCATTCTGCAGCACCTGAAACTACGGATACTGGAAGCCTGTGCTAGTATTTCTCCTGCGGTTTTGCTATCAGTGTGTGACGAGTGGGAGAAGAGGGTTGCATTGACAATCCAACACAATGGGCAGCACATTGAACACATTTTAGAAGTGGTCAGAAACTTCTAAATAACTCATGAACATTAAAACCAAGCAAATCATTGTTTTTCTTTTGAAATTCGCAAAAAGTTTGATGTGTCACATGACCCTCTTTCTATTGAAAAAACAAAAGTTGGATTCAAAATGGCCAACTTCAAAATGGCCGCCATGGTCACCACCCATCTTGAAAAGTTTCCCCCCTCACATATACTAATGCGCCACAAACAGGAAGTTAATATCACCAACCATTCCCATTTTATTAAGGTGTATCCATATAAATGGCCCACCCTGTACATCTCCCAGCATGCCCTTTGGCGATCAGTACATGCTGGGAGTTGTAGTTTTGCAACAGCTGGAGGCACAATGGTTGGAAAATACTGAGTTAGGTAACAGAACCTAACTGAAGGTTTTCCAACCAGTGTGCCTCCAGCTGTTGCAAAAGTTCAACTCCCAGCAGGCACGGTCTGTACAGGGTACATTCACACG
The DNA here is from genome assembly GCF_029499605.1 of Hyla sarda. Lineage (NCBI taxonomy): Eukaryota > Metazoa > Chordata > Amphibia > Anura > Hylidae > Hyla > Hyla sarda. Next base: position 70,909 of record NW_026610709.1, read on the forward strand.
GGCGAGTTTACAGTGAGTTTTCCGCTTCAATAAAGAAAAATGTATCGTATGGCAGTGTTTCCAAAACGGAGCCTCCACCTGTTGCAAAGCAACGACTCCCAGCATTTCCAGACAGCCAAAGACTGTCCAGGCATGCTGGGAGTTTAGCAACAGCTGGAGGCACCCTGTTTGGGAATCACTGGCGAAGAATACCCCTATGCAATCAATAATTTAGTCCTCAAATGCACATGGCCCAGTCGTATTTCAAGGAAACAGTTTAGGGACACATATGGGGTATTTCCGTTCTCGGGAGAAATTGCACTACAAATTTTGGGGGGCTTTTTCTCCTTTTACCCCTTATGAAAAGGAAAACTTGGGGGCTACACCAGCCTGTTAGTGTAAAAAAATTAAAATTTTTACACTAACATGCTAATGTTTCCCCATACTTTTTATTTTCACAAGCGGTAAAAGGAAAAGCACGTAAATACAACATATGTGGGTGTAAAATGCTCTCAGACGCACAACAAGGCTCAGGAGTGAGAGCCCACCATGACCATTTGAGGCCTAAATTGGTGATTTGCACAGGGGTGGCTGATTTTACAGTGGTTTTGACATAAACGCAAAAAAATAAATACCCACATGTGACCCCATTTTGGAAACTACAACCCGCACAGAACATAAGGGGTATAGTGAGCCTTAACACTAAATAATTTTCATTAAAGTTGGATGGGAAAATGAAAAAAAAAAAATAAATCACTAAAATGCTGGCATTACCCTAAATTTTTCATTTTCATAAGGGAAAATAGGAAAAAAAGCCCCCCAAAATTTGTTCTTCAGATTAAGAACATACCCCATATGTGGATGTGAAGTGCTCTGCGGGTGCACTACAATGCTGAGAAGAGAAGGAGTGCCATAGGGCTTTTGAAGATAAATTTTGTCCGGAATTGAAGGCCATGTGTGTTTACAAAGCCCCCATAGTACCAGAACAATGGACCCCCCCCCCCCCCACATGTAATCCCATTTTGGACACTACACCCCTCATGTAATGTAATAAGGGGGTACAGTGAGCATTTACACCCCACAGGTGTCTGACAGAATTTTGGAACAGTGGTCCTTGAAAATGAAAAATGCATTTTTTCATTTGCACAGCCCACTGTTCCAAAGACCTGTCAAACGCCAGTGGGGTGTAAATGTTCACTGCACCCCTTATTAAATTCTGTGAGGGGTGTAGTTTCCAAAATCGGTTCACATGTGGGGGGTCCACTGTTCTGGCACCACGGGGGCCTTTGTAAACGCACATGGTCCCTGACTCCCATTCCAAACAAATTCTCTCTCCAAAAGCTCAATGGCGCTCCTCCTCTTCTGAGCATTGTAGTGCGCCATCTCCAGAGATCTTGAGACCAGAGAAGTAGATTGTCGATATTACTGATCAGTATTAAAAATCAAAAGATAGCTATTAACAGTTATAATTTAATAATGGGAATAAGTATCTCCTCCAATAAAAAAATTAATTCCCCCTCTTCCCATTTTACAAATAAAAATTTGTAAAAAAAAAAAAAAATTTGTCAACATATTTGGCATAACAATGTCCAGAAAAGTCAGAATTATTAAAATATAGTGTTAATGATTCCATATGGTGAACGGCATAAAACGTAAAAATAAAAAAAGTCCAATGCTGAATTGTGATCACATCCCAGAAAAAAATAAAATAAAAAAAAGTCATCAAAAATCACATGTACGCAAATGTGGTACCGATAAAAACAACAAATCACAGATTAAGTGCCAATACAAGCATAACCATATGAATAAAACATGTCCAGGGGTTAAATGTGAGTGCAGGTGCAGTGAACATGAAAAATTCAGGACAACAGGTTTTCATTTTTGTGCTTAAGTTTTTTCCTCCTCACCTTCTTAAAATCATAACACAGACTCCTATAAGGGCTGTTTTTTTGCGCCACATATTGTACTTTGTAATGACATCAATCATTTCACCACAAAATCTACAGCAAAACGAGAAAAAAAATATTAGTGGGGCAAAATTGAAAAAAAAACAAACACCATTTTGAATTTTTTTTTAGGGACTTCCGATTCTACACAGTGCACTTTTCGGTAAAAATGACACCTTGTTCTTTAGATCCATACAATTAAATTGATATCCAGCTCATTAAGGTTTGATTTTGTTTAACATTAAAAGTTATAACTTTTTGCACCAAAATTAGTACCTTTAAAATTGTCCTCTTCTGACCTCTATGACTTTTTCCGTATGCAGGGATGTATACGGAAAAAAATTAGCCCTCGTACAATTTAAAACGTACTTACAATGTTCAAAAAGTTTGATTTTTTTTTTAAACAGTACAAAAAGAGTAAAGCGTGTACCCAAACATTGACCCACAGTATAAAAAGAACATGTCGGTGTTATCATACACTTCACTGTGTAAAAATAAAAACTATCAAAAGTTGCAAAATTGCGGTTTACTTCTCAATTTCCTGCCGCAAATAATATATATACATTTTTATAGTACCATATATTTTATGTTAAAATTAAAGGTTTCATTACAAAGTACAGTTGGTCGCAAAAGAAACAAACCCTCATATGGGTCTTTAGGTTGAACATTTTAAGATTTATGGCTCTTAGAAGGGGAGGAGGAAAAATTTTAAACATAAAAATGAAACTGTCCTTTGTCCTCAAGACCAAAATGGGCTGTGACTTCTAAAGGGGTTAAAACTGTAATCTTCAAATCCTTTGTAAACCCCCAGTATATAACTGTACATAGTGTAAGTAAAGTACAGTACAGCCATTACAATGGATACACATACACGTGATGTCATCTGCTGTGACATCACACATCAAAGAGACTTTCTCCAGGGTAGAATCCAATCCCTAACACTTATTTCCTCGGTTCGGCGGGTGAACACGTTCTCCTACTAGACCTGCGCTTATTTTGCAAATTGAAGAGAATTTTGTCTATTTAGGCAAAAGGATCCTGTAGGGACGGTGACCATGAAGCTAAGAGGTAGGAATAATGAAAACTTCCAAAATTTCTGTTTAAAAATGGATTTTACATGAATGTATTAGTGTAAAGTTAATATAGTAGAGTTCTGAATGCTTGGAGCGGGCGGTGCGGGTCGTGACATCACGGCCACGCCCCCTCAATGTAAGTCTATGGGAGGGGGTGTGGTGTGATGTCACGAGGGGCGTGGCTGTGACGTTACGACCCTGTCACCCAGTGTTCTGAATAAAGGCTAGGTGCTGCACAGAGATCACTGGGGTCCCAGCTGCGGGACCCCGGCGATCAGACATCTTATCCCCTATCCTTTACATAGGGGATAAGATGTCTAGGGGCAGAGTACCCCTTTAAGTCTCTTACAGCAATTGGGTAAAGGTTTACTCCTGTGAGATAAATGATTTTGTGTGAACATACACACAGACATATATATATATATATATATATACATAAATACATGAATGAATATAGGTCTAATATATTGTATCCTGTCGCTATTTTGCAGATATCCCAGTTCTATCGGTGCCTGTCGTGTGTCTCATACATTACGTGACGAGTTTCCTTTGGCGGTATACTAACCTATATCATTATAAGGTCACTCCACCATATTATGAGATCCATAAAATACCTGGGAAGAAGATTAAGCACCGTGGTCAGCGAGCAGATGTGGCTATTGACATGGCTTTAGGTGACAATTCAGACCCACATGAATCCAGGCACAGCGATCATGTGACAGTCACCATGGCGGATAACCAGATGGATTTACCAACAACCTCTGAAGATGCCTCGGAGCCCAAAGTGTCTTGGCTGCAGCGGACTTGGCAATATGCTAAAAGCAAACTGAAGTGGTCCAATTATGTATCCAATGTGTGGGTTGGAGCATGGGCCATGGCCAACCGCACACTAACCGGCATGATGACCACATTCAAGATGCCATTTTACTTCCTACATACAAAGCTAAGAAGTATTACAGCAAAGGCCATTGACGATCAATGTGAACCAGTTTAACAAGATGCTGATTGGGTCACACAAGGTCTGCATATGGTTGGGGGTGGGGGTGGGGAGGAGCCCGAAATGCAGCCACCTCCACGTGGTGGGCTCTGGGTCACTTGATACATTAACAAGTGAGCGAGGAGCTGCATAATTCAAGGCACATTTCCCATATTGGACATACAGCTTGTAATAGAGACAGAAGATATTGTCCACATGGAAACAAATTTTGCACATAAGTGGGAAAACAAGCCCCCCTATTGGATGATTAAGGAATCAGAGATCTGTATAAGGGGAGAGGTGGATTCCCAGGAATGGAGGATGACAATATAACTTTAGCATAATATCTCTGGATAAGTGGATATGGTAGAAACAGTATCATAATTTTTATTACTATTATTATTATTAACCCCTTAACTCCTTAAGGACCCAGGGCGTATGGATACACCCTGGTTTTTTTATCGTTAAGTACCCAGGGCGTATACATACGCCCGTGGGAATTCAGGTCCCCGCCGCGCACCGGTTGGGGACTGGACTGGGATGCCTCCTGAAATCATTCAGCAGGCATCCCGTGCAACATGTCGCCAATTCCGGGTCATACGGGTCTATGGTGACCCGGAATATAAGGGGGATATCGGTTGTCCGAGACACCCATGATCCCCCTGAAGGGATAGGAGTGAGGTGGCAGGGGTGCCACCCCTCCTATCCCTACTATTGGTCATCAAGAAGCGACGACCAATAGCAAATTGGGGGCGGGGGGGGGTTAACTTTCGGTTTCCCTGTTCTGCCCACCCACAGTAGGCAGGGCAGAATGGGGAAACTGACAGGGACTGCCGCAGAAGTTTAATTACTCATGGGCGGCGGTAGCAGGCGGTGATCAATGGGGGTGATCGGCGGCAGAAGAGGAGAACGACGATGCGGCTCCTTGGATCCTACGGAAGCTGGTGAGTTGCCTGGCAACATCTGGAGGTCTACAGTCTGAGACCACTATACAGTGGTCTCTAAACTGGAGCCCTCCAGAAGTTGCAAAACTACAACTCCTAGCATGCCTACACAGCAGTTTGCTGTCTGGGCATGCTGGGATATGTAGTTTTGCAACATCTGGAGGGCCACAGTTTGGAGATCACTGTACAGCGATCTCTTAAACTGTGACCCTCCAGCTGTTGCAAAACTACAAATCCCAGCATGCCCAAACAGCAAACAGCTGTCTCGGCAAGCTGGGAGTTGTAGTTGCGTACCTCCAGCTGTTGCATAACTACGTCTCCCAGCATGCCCTTCTGCGATCAGTACATGCTGGGAATTGTAGTCTTGCAAAAGCTGGAGGCACACTGTTTGGAAAGTACTGAGTCAGGTCACAGAACCTAACTGAAGGTTTTCCAACCAGTGTGCCTCCAGCTATTGCTAAAGTACATCTACCAGCATGCATGGTCTGTCAGTGCATGCTGGGAGTTGTAGTTTTGAAACAGCTGGAGGTTTAACTCCCCATGTGAATGTACAGGGTACATTCACATGGGCGAGTTTACAGTGAGTTTTCTGCTTCAAGTTTGAGCTGCGGCAAATTTTTCGCCACAGCCCAAACTCCTAGTGGGCAACTCAACGTAAACCTCCGCCAGTGCGAATGTACCCTAAAAACACTACACTACATAATAAAGGGTAAAACACTACATATACACCCCCTTACACTGTCTCCCCCCCCCCCAATAAAAATGAGAAACGTATCGTATGGCCGTGTTTCCAAAACAGATCCTCCAGCTGCTGCAAAACAACAACTCCCAGCATTTCCGGACAGCCGCTCACTGTCCAGGCATGCTGGGAGTTTAGCAACAGCTGGAGGCACCCTGTTTGGAATCACTGGCGTAGAATACCACTATGTCCACTCCTATGCAATCCCTAATGTAGTCCTCAAATGCGCAAGGCGCTGTCTCATTTCGGGGCCCAGTCGTATTTCAAGGAAACAGTTTAGGGCCACATAAGGGGTATTTCCGTACTCTGGAGAAATTGCACTACAAATTTTGGGGGGCTTTTTCTCCTTTTACCCCTTATGAACAGGAAAAGTTGGGGGTTACACCAGCCTGTTAATGTAAAAAAATAAAAATGTTTACACTAGCATGCTGGCGTTGCCCCCTACTTTTTATTTTCACAAGCAAGTAAAGGAAAAAAAGACCCCCAAAATTTGTAACGCAATTTCTCCTGAGCACGGAAATACCCCATATGTGGGCGTAAAATTCTCTGCGGACGCACAGCAGGGCTCAGGAGTGAGAGCACACTATGTACATTTGAGGTCTAATTTGGTGATTTGCACAGGGGTGGCTGATTTTACAGCGGCTCATTTTGGAAACTACACCCCTCACGGAACGTAACAAGGGGTACAGTGAGCCTTAACACCCCACAGGTGTTTGAAAATTTTTCATTAAATTTGGATGGGAAAATGAGAAAAAAAAAACTAAACATAATATGCTGGTGTTAACCTAAATTTTTCATTTTCACAAGGGAAAATATGAAAAAGCCCCCCAAAATTTGTAACCCCATTTCTTCTGAGTAAGAACATACCCCATATGTGGATGTAAAGTGCTCTGCGGGTGAACTACAATGCTCAGAAGAGAAGGAGCACCATTGGGCTTTTGAAGATAAATTTTGTCCGGAATTGAAGGCCACGTGTGTTTACAAAGCCCCCATAGAGCCAGAACAATGGACCCCTCCCACATGTGACCCCATTTTGGAAACTACACCCCTCAAGTAATGTAATAAGGGGTACAGTGAGCATTTACGCCCCACAGGTGTCTGACAGATTTTTGGAACAGTGGTCCTTGAAAATGAAAAATGTAATTTTTCATTTGCACAGCTTACAGTTCCAAAGAGCTGTCAAACGCCAGTGGGGTGTAAATACTGGGTCTTCAATTTTCTCCTTAAACTTACTGCTATTCCTGTTAAACACCTAAAGGGTTAACAAACATTCTGAATATAATTTTGTATACTTTGATGGGTGCAGTTTTTATAATGGGGTAATTTATGGGGTATTTCTAATATGAAGACCCCTCAAATCCACTTCAAATCTGAACTGGTCCCTGAAAAATTCAGATTTTGAAAATTTTGAGAAAAATTTGAAAATTGCTGCTGAACTTTGAAGCCCACTGATGTCTTCCAAAAGTAAAAAAAAAAACATGTCAACTTTATGATGCAAACATGAAGAGATTGTATATGTGAATCAACATATAATTTATTTGGTTTGTCTATTTTCCTCACAAGCAAGGAGCTTCAAGGTTAAAAAAAAAAAAGCAAAATTTTAAAATTTTGGAATTTTTTACCAAGAAATGATGCAAGTATTGACAAAAACATACCACTATGATAAAGTAGAATGTCACGAAAAAACTATCTCGGAATCAACTTCATAAGTAAAAGCATCCCAGAGTTAGTAATGCTTAAAGTGACAGTGGTCAGATGTGCAAAAAATGCTCTGGTCCTTAAGGCCAAAATGACCTCGATCCTTAAGGGGTTAAAGCAGAAAAGTTTTCCCTTATGTAAATAGCTGAAGTTCTTTATCTACCCTTTATTACCAGTAGCATTGCTAGAGAGTGACAGGGGGGGTACCGCATCTGGTGACACCCTAACTAGCCTGCCTGGCACTAAATAGCTGCACTCCAACTATCCCGCAAAAACCCATCCACCGTCCTCAGAAATAAAAAAAGTATTAAAAACATACTATGCCGCACCATGAATATCCGTACTCTGGGGGCTTTTTTGCTCAATTTTGAGCCCACATTTTGTGACGTTGTCAGACCAGAGAAGTAGATTGTCCATATTACCGATCAGTATTAATTGATCGTCCTAATCAGCGAGTACTTGCCGCGTTAGATGAGCCGGCTCGTCCTGAAGCTAAACTGTCACAGCATGTAAACATGGAAACATGCTGTGACATTGAAGTGACTTCAGCTTTCATAGACAGCTGATCATCACAGACATCGTCCGCGGGTCTCCCCATGGCTGGCCTGGCCCCCTGATTGTTGTGATTGGTCAATCAATCCAGATTGACCAATCACAGCAGAGGCAGTTGAAAAAAACTGCCTTTCACAGCTCCGATCTCCTCAGTGTAGGGAGATCTGTGAGGAGATTGGAGCTGTGTGAGCTCTGTGTGAAATAAAACATCAAACAGACCCCTATAACCCCCCCATACCCATCCTAGTGCTCCTGTCTAGGGGACATCAGCTGTCTTGGACATCTGATTGTCACCATGCAGTGATTTCTGTAAACTGTAAGCCTCCTTATGTTGCTAAACTACAACTCCCAGCATGCCCAGACAGCTGTTGGCTGTCAGGGCATGCTGGGATTTGTAGTTTTGCAACATCTGGAGAGCCACAGTTTGGAGATCACTGTGCAGTGATCTCTAAACTGTGGCCCTCCAGATGTTGCAAAACTACAACTCCCAGCATGCACGAACAGCAAACTGCTGACTTGCCATGCTGGAAGTTAGAGTTGCGTGTGTGGTAAGTCTCAGGGGTAGGGGTAGTACAGTCAGAGATTTGCTTTGGTATATCAGGGGTTAATGTTAACCCTATAGTTCGTGACGCCAGGCTGAGGGCTAGTATGTTGAGATGACTCTCCGGCCTATCGCCGCCCTTCCCAGTAACGATAGGTGCATAAGAATAAAGACTGAAGGTCCACAAGATAGTTGAATTTGAACTTGCATAAACTTTACTTAAAGGCTTGCGGTACATCCACAGAGTAGTAACAGTCTCAATTAAACAGTCTCTCTATACTTAAATGACTGACAGATGTTGCGGACCTTGACTTTAGATAATAGTCTCTGAATTCAGGGTATATTGCGAAGATCCGTCCGGATTTAGGGGATAGATAAGGTCCGGTGGTCTTGCAGAGTGTTTAGTGATTGATACACTTGCAATTTGGAATAGAACAGCCGTCGCCGCAAGGCTAAGGCCTAGACACACTGATGACAGCAGCGCAGATCCTTTCTCGTCAACAGCCAGAAACCAAGAGAGATTAATGGCCACCGCGCCCTTATATGGGCAGGGGCGGGGCCGTTTTGATTGGTCCAGCCATCTGTCCCTCACCGTCACAAAGGAAATGAGTGCATTATGTCACAGGGACCTCCAAAGGTCCTCAAGCAAAAATACCATTGAGTTTACCTGATCACGTGACCCGCAGGTCCTGCTACGCTTCTCAAAGGTAATTAACTATTTATGTACATTTTATACAGTTAAACTTCCACAAATAAGGAGCATATGACTAGAGTAATAACTATAGGGGTAAGAGGTGACTAGGGGTGGACTAGGGGTGGGCGCTTCGGGCCCAGAATAGTCACGTTGCCTTGACGACAACGCAGGGGGATGTTCATTACCAACGTCCGTCTGCGTCGTCGTCAAGGCAACGCCTCTATTTCGGGCTCGAAGCGCGGAGAAGAGGCCCCCCGGTGAAGATGGCAGCCCGGAACCACTATCCCACCGGACGACCTCCCCACCGGACAGTATTGCAGCACCGGACCAGTGGAGCACCGTCCCGCCGAACGGAGGTGAGTACAGAACTAAAGGGGGTGAGAGGGGGGGCTGGATGATGTCGAAGGCCGCAGTGGTCTTCAACCTGCGGACCTCCAGAGGTTTCAAAACTACAACTCCCAGCAAGCCCGGACAGCCGATGGCTGCCCGGGCTTGCTGGGAGTTGTAGTTTTGAAACCTCTGGAGGTCCGCAGAAGACCACTGTATCAGACATTGACAAGTGGTGATGATGAAGGTGGGGGGGGGGAGGGACTGATGACAAGGGGATAATGACAAGGGGATGATGAAGGGGGGGTGTGGGATGATGACAAGGGGATGATGAAGGGGGGGATTATGACAAGGGGATGATGAAGGGGGTGGGGATGATGAAAAGGGGATGATGACAAGGGGATGATGAAGGAGGGTGGGGGTGATGACAAGGGGATGATGATAAGGGGATGATGAAGGGGGGGGGTGTGGGATGATTACAAGGGGATGATGAAGGGGGGTGGGGATGATGAAAAGGGGATGATGACAAGGGGGTGATGAAGGGGGGTTGTGGGATGATGACAAGGGGATGATGAAGGGGGGGGTGATGACAGGCGGTGATGATGAAGGGGGGGGATGATGACAGGCGGTGATGATGAAGGGGGAATGATGACAGGCGGTGATGATGAAGGGGGGATGATGACAGGCGGTGATGATGAAGGGGGGATGATGACAGGCGGTGATGATGAAGGGGGGATGATGACAGGCGGTGATGATGTATTTCCTGGGATTTTGGGGTGAAATTAGGGGCCTCTGCCTATATTCGGGTCGGCTTATACTCGAGTATATACGGTGTGTGTATATATATCACATTTTTTTCAAAGCTGCAAAATTGTGTTCTTTAGTCATTTATTGGTTTTTGCTTATGTGTGCAAAAAAAAAAATGGTATTCAAAAGTGATTTATTGGTTTTTGCTTATGTAAGCCAAATTTATCAACCCCCTGTAGTAGTTTAATAAATGTGTCACACAAAAGCAAAACCAAAAGCAAGAAAAGATGGCAGCCCGGAACCACTATCCCACCGGACGACCTCCACACCGGACAGTCCTGCAGCACCGGACCAGCGGAGTACTGTCCCGCCGAGCGGAGGTGAGTACAGAACTAAAGGGGGTGAGAGGGGGGGCTGGATGATGTTGAAGGCCGCAGTGGTCTTCAACCCTTCGGACCTCCAGAGGTTTCAAAATTACAACTCCCAGCAAGCCCGGACTATACAAAAGGACCCCGACGTCCTAGGGACTCTGGCTATGGGGACCTATAAACAGGTACCGTATAGGATGCGGTACCGGGACACCACACGTGCCTCAAGCTGTTGCATAACTACAACTCCCAGCATGCCCTTTGGCCATCAGTGCATGCTGGGAGTTGTAGTTTTGCCACAGCAAGAAGCACACTGGTGACGAAACACAGTAAGGTAACAGAACCTAACTCAGTGTTTCCCCACCAGTGTGCCTCCAGCTGTTGCAAAACTACAACTCCCAGCATGCACTGACAGACCGTTTATGCTGGGAGTGTTCGTTTTGTAACAGCTGGAGGCACCCTGGTGGGGAAGCACTGAGTTTGTCTGTTCCCTAACACGGTTTTCCTCACCAGTGGGCCTCCAGCTGTGGCAAAACTACAACTCCCAGCATGCACGGTCTGTGAGTCCATGCTGAGAGTTGAAGTTTTGCAACAGCTGGAGGTTTGACCCCCCCCCCCCCCCCCAATGATGTGAACGTACAGGGTATATTCACACAAGCTGGGGTTTACAGTAAGTTTCCCACTACAAATTTGAGCTGCAGAAAATTTTCCACCGCAGCTCAAACTCCCAGCGGGAAACTCACTATGAACCCCCGCCCGTGGGAATATACCCTAAAAACCCTACACTACGCTACCACAAAATAAAGAGTAATACACTACATATACATATACCCTTACACAGTGTACACCCTCCCCCATAAAAATTTAAAACGTCTGGTACGGCACTGTTTGCAAAAAGGAGCCTCCGGCTGTTGCAAAACAACAACTTCCAGCATTGCCGGACAGCCATTGACTGTCCAGGCATGCTGGGAGTTTTGCCACAGCTGGAGGTACCCTGTTTGGGAAACACTGCTGTAGGGTATTTATGGTAGCAGAGTCAATTGTAATGCTTGCATCTGGGTCCTCCCCTATGCAAATCTCTAATTTAGTCCTCAAATGCGCATGGTGCTCTCTCACTTTGGAGCCCTGTCATATTTCAAGGAAACGGTTTAGGGACACATATGGGGTATTTCCGTACTCGGGAGAAATTGTGTTACAAATTTTGGGGGCTTTTTCTAATTTTACCCCTTATGAAATGGAAAAGTTGGGGTCTACACCAGTATGTTTTTTTACACTAACATGCTGGTGTTGTCCCATACTTTTTATTTTCAAAAAAGACCCCCAAAATTTGTACGGAAATACCCCATATGTGGGCGTACAATGCTCTGCGGATGCACAACAAGGCTCAGGAGTGAGAGCGCACTATGTACATTTGAGGCCTAAATTGGTGATTTGCACAGAGGTGGCTGAAAGTTGCAACGGTTCTGACATAAACACACAAAAAAAATACCCACATGTGACCCCATTTTGGAAACTGCATCCCTCATGGAACATAACAAGGGGTATAAAAATCTAATTTTTCACTTTCACGTCCAACTTAAATGCAAACCTGTCAAACACCTGTGAGGTGTTAAGGTTCGCTGTACCCCTTGTTACGTTCCTGGAGGGGTGTCGTTTCCCAAATAGTGTGCCATGTGTTTTTTTTTTTTGCTGTTCTGACACCATGGGGGCTTGCTAAATGCAACATGCCCCCCAAAATCCATTTCAGCAATATTCACCCTCTAAAATCCCACAGTTGCTCTTTCCCTTTTGAGCCATGTTGTGAGCCCACAGAGCACTTTGCGTCAATATATGAGGTATTTCCATACTTCAGAGAAGTTGGGCTACAAATTTTGTGGGACTTTTTCTCCTAAGAACCCTTACAAAAATGTAAAAAAAAATTGGGCCACATGAACATGTTAGTATAAAAAAATGGAAATCTTAATTTTTCTCCTCCACTTTGCTGCTGTTCCTGTAAAACACCTAAAGGGTTAACAAACTTTCTTAATGGCATTTGAATACTTTGAGGGGTGCAGTTTCTACAATGGGGTCATTTGTGGTATATTTCTCACAGAAAGGCCCCTCAAATCCACTTCAGACTTAACTGGTCCCTGAAAAATTCAGATTTTTTATTTTTCGTGAAAAGTTTGAAAAAATGCTGCTATACTTTGAAGCCCTCTAATGTCTTAAAAAAATAAAAACATGAAAACTTTACGATGCAAACATAAAGTAGACATATTCGGGGACATTTATCATTGTTGCTTTGGTAATCGAGTTCTGTTGGCATTTTTTTCTTGCTTTTGGTTTTGCTTTTGTGTGACACATTATTAAACTACCACAGGGGGTTGATAAATTTGGCTTACATAAGCAAAAACCAATAAATCACTTTTGAATACCATTTATTTTTTTTTTTTTGCACACATAAGCAAAAACTAATAAATGACTACAGAACACAATTTTGCAGCTTTGAATTTTTATATATATATATATATATATATATATATACATACACCGTATATACTCGAGTATAAGCCGACCCGAATATAAGCCGAGGCCCCTAATTTCACCCCAAAATCCCAGGAAAAGTTATTGACTCAAGTATAAGCCTAGGGTGGGAAATACATCATCCCCCCTGTCATCATCCAGACCCCCGTCATTAACACCCCCTTCATCATCACCCTGTCATCATCCCCCCTTCATCATCACCGCCTGTCATCATCCCCCCTTCATCATCACCCTGTCATCATCCCCCCTTCATCATCACCGCCTGTCATCATCCCCCTTCATCATCACCGCCTGTCATCATTCCCCCTTCATCATCACCGCCTGTCATCATCCCCCCCTTCATCATCACCGCCTGTCATCACCCCCCCTTCATCATCCCCTTGTCATCATCCCACACCCCCCCTTCATCATCCCCTTGTCATCATCCCACACACCCCCCTTCATCATCCCCTTGTCATCATCCCCACCCCCTTCATCATCCCCTTGTCATCATCCCCTTTTCATAATCCCCACCCCCTTCATCATCCCCTTGTCATAATCCCACACCCCCCCTTCATCATCCCCTTGTCCTCATCCCCTTGTCGTCATCCCCACTCCCTTCATCATCCCCTTGTCATCATCCCCTTGTCATCATCCCCACCCCCTTCATCATCCCCTTGTCATAATCCCACACCCCCAATTGATCATCCCCTTGTCATAATCCCCCCCCTTCATCATCCCCTTGTCATCATCCCACACCCCCCCTTCATGATCCCCTTGTCATCATCCCTTTGTCATCAGCCCCCCCCCACCTTCATCATCACCGCTTGTCAATGTCTGATACAGTGGTCTTCTGCGGACCTCCAGAGGTTTCAAAACTACAACTCCCAGCAAGCCCGGGCAGCCATCGGCTGTCCGGGCTTGCTGGGAGTTGTAGTTTTGAAACCTCTGGAGGTCCGCAGGTTGAAGACCACTGCGGCCTTTAATATCATCTAGCCCCCCCTCTCACCCCCTTTAGTTCTGTACTCACATCCGCTCGGCGGGACGGTGCTCCGCTGGTCCGGTGCTGCAGAACTGTCCGGTGGGGAAGTCCTGCAGCACCGGACCAGCGGAGCACCGTCCCGCCGAGCGGAGGTGAGTACAGAACTAAAGGGGGTGAGAGGGGGGGCTGGATGATGTCGAAGGCCGCAGTGGTCTTCAACCTGCGGACCTCCAGAGGTTTCAAAACTACAACTCCCAGCAAGCCCGGACAGCCGATCCCCTTGTCATCATCCCCTTGTCATCATCTCCACCCCCTTCATCATCCCCTTGTCATCATCCCCTTTTCATAATCCCACACCCCCTTCATCATCCCCTTGTCGTCATCCCCACTCCCTTCATCATCCCCTTGTCATAATCCCACCCCCCCTTCATCATCCCCTTGTCATCATCCCCTTGTCATCATCCCCACCCCTTCATCATCCCCGTGTCATAATCCCACACCCCCCCTTCATCATCCCCTTGTCATCATCCCCTTGTCATCATCCCCACTCCCTTCATCATCCCCTTGTCATAATCCCACACCCCCCCTTCATCATCCCCTTGTCATCATCCCACACACCCCCCCTTTATCATCCCCTTGTCATCATCCCCTTGTCATCAGCCCCCCCCCACCTTCATCATCACCGCTTGTCAATGTCTGATACAGTGGTCTTCTGCGGACCTCCAGAGGTTTCAAAACTACAACTCCCAGCAAGCCCGGGCAGCCATCGGGCTTGCTGGGAGTTGTAGTTTTGAAACCTCTGGAGGTCCGCAGGTTGAAGACCACTGCGGCCTTCAATATCATCTAGCCCCCCCTCTCACCCCCTTTAGTTCTGTACTCACATCCGCTCGGCGGGACGGTGCTCCGCTGGTCCGGTGCTGCAGTACTGTCCGGTGGGGAGGTCGTCCGGTGGGATAGTGGTTCCGGGCTGCCATCTTCACCGGGGGGGCCTCTTCTCCGCGCTTAGGGCCCGAAATAGAGGCGTTGCCTTGACGACAACGCAGACGGACGTTGGTAATGAACGTCCCCCTGCGTTGTCCTCAAGGCAATGTGACTATTCCGGGCCCGAAGAGCGGAGAAGAGGCCCCCACGGTGAAGATGGCAGCCCGGAACCACTATCCCACCGGACGACCTCCCACCGCACAGTCCTGCAGCACCGGACCAGTAGAGCACCGTCCCGCCGAGCCGAGGTGAGTACAGAACTAAAGGGGGTGAGAGGGGGGGCTGGATGATGTCAAAGGCCGCAGTGGTCTTCAACCTGCGGACCTCCAGAGGTTTCAAAACTACAACTCCCAGCACGCCCGGACAGCCGATGGCTGCCCTGGCTTACTGGGAGTTGTAGTTTTGAAACATCTGGAGGTCCGCAGGTTGAAGACCACTGAGGGCGGATAGGTCACTCGAGTATAAGCCGAGGGGGGTGTTTTCAGCACGAAAAATCGTGCTGAAAAACTCGGCTTATACTCGAGTATATACGGTATGTATGTTTTTTTTTCCCTTTTTACCACTTTGTTTTTTTCCTCTAAATGTACTAACTCATTTTTTGTCTTCTCATTTCAGATCCGTGTATCTTGTGGATTACTTTAGATTCAGGGGAGTGCAGTGATTAGCATTTTTTTGGTTTAATGTTAATAAAATGGTTAATGAGGACTTTTGGGGGAGTGTTTTTTTGGAATACATTTTTTTTAAATGTGATGTTTTTTTTTTATTTACTTGGCATGCTTAGTAGTGGAAGCAGTATTATAGACAGAGTCCATTATTAAGCTGAGGCTTAGCATTAGCCCCCAAAACAGCTAGTGCTAAACCCCAATTATTTCCCCGGTACCCACCACCACAGGGGTGCTGGGAGGAGCCGGTACCACCAGGCCCAAAGCCTCAAATATGGCGCTCCTGAGCCTAGGCGGTAACAGGCTGGTGTTATTTAGGCTTGGGAGGGCCAGTAACAATGGTCTTTGCCCACCCTGGTAACATCAGGCTGTTGCTGCTTGGTTGGTATTTGGATAAAAATAGGGGGAACCTTATCTTTGTTTTGCATTAATAATTATTAAAAAAAAAAAAAAAACGCATATGTAATAAAAACAGCAAAAATTCAAAATGAGAGACAGGTGGCCAAAGAAAGCAAAACTAATCCTAAATATTTTTTTAGATATATAAATGCAAAAAAACCAAGGACAGAGCATGTAGGACCCCTTAATAATGATAATGGGGAGGTTGTCACAGGCGATCAAGAGAAGGCGGAGCTACTGAATGGGTTCTTTAGTTCTGTATACACTATGGAAGAAGGAGCTGACATTGGCCAGGTCAGTGCTGGTAACACAACATGTAATGTACTGAACTGGCTTAGTGTAGAGATGGTACAAGGTAAGTTAAGTGATATAAATGTAAGCAAATCCCCAGGACCGGATGGACTACACCCAAGAGTTCTTAGAGAGGTAAGTTCAGTAATATCTGTACCCCTGTTTATGATATTTAGAGATTCTCTGGTGTCTGGTATTGTGCCAAGGGACTGGCGCAAGGCGAATGTGGTGCCAATCTTCAAAAAGGGCTCTAGGTCTTCCCCAGGAAACTATAGACCGGTAAGTTTAACGTGCATTGTGGGTAAATTGTTTGAAGGACTTATAAGGGATTACATACAGGAATACATAGGGGATAATTGTATTATAAGTGATAGCCAGCATGGGTTTACTAAGGATAGAAGTTGTCAAACCAATCTAATTTGCTTTCATGAAGATGTGAGTAGAAGCCTTGACAGAGGAATGGCTGTGGATATAGTGTTTCTGGATTTTGCTAAAGCATTTGATACTGTCCCTCATAGACGTCTGACAGGTAAGTTAAGGTCTTTGGGTTTGGAAATTTTAGTTTGTAACTGGATTGAACACTGGCTCATGGATCGTACCCAGAGAGTGGTGGTCAATGATTCGTACTCTGATTGGTCCCCGGTTATTAGTGGTGTACCCCAAGGTTCAGTACTGGGCCCGCTGTTGTTTAATTTATTTATTAATGATATAGAGGATGGTATTAACAGCTCTGTTTCTATCTTTGCAGATGACACCAAGCTTTGTAGCACAGTACAGTCTATAGAGGATGTGCATAAGTTACAAGATGACTTGGATAGACTAAGTGTCTGGGCATCCACTTGGCAAATGAGGTTCAATGTGGATAAATGTAAAGTTATGCATCTGGGTACTAATAACCTGCATGCGTCGTATGTCTTAGGGGGGATTAAACTGGCAGAGTCACTGGTAGAGAAGGATCTGGGTGTACTTGTAGATCACAGACTACAGAATAGCATGCAATGTCAGGCTGCTGCTTCCAAAGCCGGCAGGATATTGTCATGTATAAAAAGAGGCATGGACTCAAGGGACAGGGACATAATACTCCCCCTTTATAAAGCATTGGTACGGCCTCACCTGGAATATGCTGTTCAGTTTTGGGCACCTGTCCATAAAAGGGACACTGCGGAGTTGGAAAGGGTGCAGAGACGCGCGACTAAACTAATATGGGGCATGGAACATCTTAGCTATGAGGAGCGATTAAAGGAGTTACAATTGTTTAGTCTTGAGAAGAGACGTTTAAGGGGGGATATGATAAACATATATAAGTATATTAATGGCCCATACAAAAAATATGGAGAAAAACTGTTCCAGGTTAAACCCCCCCAAAGGACGAGGGGGCACTCCCTCCGTCTGGAGAAGAAAAGGTTTAGTCTAAAGGGGCGACACGCCTTCTTTACCGTGAGGACTGTGAATTTATGGAACGGTCTACGTCAGGAACTGGTCACAGCTGGAACAATTAACAGCTTTAAAACAGGATTAGATACATTCCTGGAACAAAATAACATTAATGCTTATGAAGAAATATAAAATCTCATCCCTTCCCCAATATCGCGCCACACCCCTACCCCTTAATTCCCTGGTTGAACTTGATGGACATATGTCTTTTTTCGACCGTACTAACTATGTAACTATAGGGTTCCCCCTATTTTTATTTTCAGCCAAATACCAACCAAGCAGCAACAGCCTGATGTTACCAGGGTGGGCGAGGACCATTGTTACTGGCCCTCCCCAGCCTAATTAACGCCAGCCCGTTACCACCTAGGCCCAGGAGCGCCATATTTGATCCTCCGGGCCTATTGGTACCGGCTCTTCCCGGCACCCCTGTGGCGGTGGGTACCGGGGTAATAATTGGAGGTTAGCGCTAGCTGTGTTGGGGGCTAACACTAAGCATAGGCTTAGTAATGGATTCCGTCTATTAGACAGCTTCCACTACTAAGCCTTTCAAGTAATTAAAAAAAAACACGTTTAAAAAAAAATGTATTCCAAAAAACACTCTCATTAACATTAAACAGTTTGGCCTTAAGGACCAGACCGTTTTTTGCACATCTGACCACTGTCACTTTAAACATTAATAACTCTGGAATGCTTTTAGTTATCATTCTGATTCCGAGATTGTTTTTTCGTGACATATTCTACTTTAACATGGTGGTAAATTTTTGTGGTAACTTGCATCCTTTCCTTGTGAAAAATCCTAAAATTTGATGAAAAATTTGAAAATTTTGCATTTTTCTAACTTTGAAGCTCTCTGCTTGAAGCTCTCTGCTTTTTTTTACAAATAATTTTTTTTTTATTCACATATACAATATGTCTACTTTATGTCTGCATCATAAAAGTGACAAGTTTTTACTTTTGGAAGACACCAGAGGGCTTCAAAGTTCAGCAGCAATTTTCCAATTTTTCACAAAATTTTCAAACTCACTATTTTTCAGGGACCAGTTCAGGTTTGAAGTGGATTTGAAGGGTCTTCATATTAGAAATACCCCACAAAAGACCCCATTATAAAAACTGCACCCCCCAAAGTATTCAAAATGACATTCAGTCATCATTTTAACCCTTTAGGTGTTTCACAGGAATAGAAGCAAAGTGAAGGAGAAAATTCACAATCTTCATTTTTTACACTCGCATGTTCTTGTAGACCCAATTTTTGAATTTTTACAAGGGGTAAAAGGAGAAAATGTATACTTATATTTGTAGCCCGATTTCTCTTGAGTAAGCACATACCTCAAATGTCTATGTAAAGTGTTCGGCGGGCACAGTAGAGGGCTCAGAAGGGAAAGAGCGATAAGGGAATTTTGGAGAGTACGTTTTTCTGAAATGGTTTTTGGGGGGCATGTTGCATTTAGGAAGCCCCTATGGTGCCAGAACAGCAAAAAACCCTCACATGGCATACCATTTTGGAAACTAGACCCCTTGAGGAACATAACAAGGAATAAAGTGAGCCTTAATACCCCACAGGTGTTTCACGACTTTTGCATATGTAAAAAAAAAATTATTTTTTTTCACTAAAATGTGTTTCCCCCCAAATTTCACATTTTTCCAAGGGTTAATAGCAGGAAATACCCCCCAATATTTGTAACCCCTTCTCTTCTGAGTATGGAGGTATCCCATAAGTTGACCTGAAGTGCACTATGGGCGAACTACAATGCTCAGAAGAGAAGGAGTCATATTTGGCTTTTTGAGAGCAAATTTTGCTCGGGGGGCATATCGCATTTAGGAAGCCCCTATGGTGCCAGAACAGCAAAAAAAAAACACATGGCATACCATTTTGGAAACTAGACCCCTTGAGGAATGTAATAAGGAATAAAGTGAGCCTTGTTACCCCACAGGTGTTTCACGACTTTTGCATATGTAAAAAAAAATAAAAACATTTTCCACTAAAATGTGTGTTTCCCCCCAAATTTCACATTTTTGCAAGGGTTAATAGCAGGAAATACCCCCCAATATTTGTAACCCCTTCTCTTCTGAGTATGGAGGTACCCCATAAGTTGACCTGAAGTGCACTATGGGCGAACTACAATGCTCAGAAGAGAAGGAGTCATATTTGGCTTTTTGAGAGCAAATTTTGCTCGGGGGGCATATCGCATTTAGGAAGCCCCTCTGGTGCCAGAACAGCAAAAAAAAACCACATGGCATACCATTTTGGAAACAAAACCCCTTGAGGAACGTAACAAGGGGTACAGTGAGCATTTGCCCCCCACTGGTGTCTGACAGATCTTTGGAACAGTGAGCTGTACAAGTTTTCATTTTCACGGACCACTGTTCCAAAGATCCGTCAGACACCTGTGGGGGGTAAATTCTCACTGCACCCCTCATTACATTCCGTGAGGGGTGTCGTTTCCGAAATGGGGTCACATGTGGGTTTTTTTTTTTTTGCGTTTGTCAAAACCGCTGTAACAATCAGCCACCCCTGTGCAAATCACCTCAAATGTACATGGTGCGCTCTCCCTTCTGGGCCTTGTTGTGCGCCCCCAGAGCACTTTGCGCTCACATATGGGGTATCTCTGTAGTCGGGAGAAATTGCATTACAAATTTTGGGGGGCTTTTTTCCCTTTTACCTCTTCTGAAAATGTAAAGTATAGGGCAACATCAGCATGTTAGTGTAAAAAATGAAATTTTTTTACACTAACATTGTGGTGTAGACCCCAACATTTCCTTTTCATGAAGGGTTAAAGAAGAAAAAGCCCCCCAAACCTTGTAACCCAATTTCTCCCGTGTACGGCGATACCCCATATGTCGCCCTAAACTGTTGCCTTGAAATACGACAGGGCTCCAAAGTGAGAGCGCCGTGCGCATTTGAGGCCTATATTAGGGATTTGCATAGGGGTGGACATAGGGGTATTCTACGCCAGTGATTCCCAAACAGGGTGCCTCCAGCTTTTGCAAAACTCCCAGCATGCGTGGACAGTCAACGGCTGTCCGGCAATACTGGGAGTTGTTGTTTTTCAACAGCTGGAGGCTCTGCTTTGGAAACAGTGGCGTACCGGACGTTCTTATTGGGGGAGGGGGGCTGTGTAGGGGTATGTGTATATGTAGTGTTTTTAACTTTTTATTTTATTTTGTGTTAGTGTAGTGTAGTGTTTTTAGGGTACAGTCACATGGGCGGGGGATTACAGCGAGTTTCCCGACGCAAAATTTGCTGCATCTCAAGATGCGATAAACCCACTGTAAAAGCCTCGCCCATGTGAATGTACCCTGTACATTCACAGGGGGGGGGTCACCAGCTGTTGCAAAACCCCAACTCCCAGCATGCATGCTGGGAGTTATAGTTTTGCAACAGCTGGAGGCACACAGGTTAGGAAACACTGAGTTAGAAACAGACAATGTTTCCCAACCAGTGTGTCTCCAGTTGTTGCAAAACTACAACTCCCAGCATGCCCAGACAGCTGAAGGGAATGCTGGGAGTTGTAGTTCGGCAACATCTGAAGGGCCAGATGTTGCTGAACTAAAACTTCCAGCATGCCTGGACAGTCAGTGCATACTGGGAGTTGTAGTTTTGCAACAGCTGGAAGAGCACAGATTGGAGACCATTATACAATGGTCTCCAAACTGGGGCCCTCCAGATGTTGCAAAACTACAACTCCCAGCATCCCCAGACAGCCAAAGGCTGTCTAGGCGTGCTGGGAGTTATAGTTTTCAGACTCCTAGAAGCAGCAGTGAAGATCTTCACTGCTGCTTCTGAGGACCATATACTTACCTGCCGGTCCCGTCGCTGCTCGTCCATGGGGCCGGTCCTGCCGCTGCTCCTCGGTCCCGCCAGGTAAGGCCGCCGGTCCCCTGATGTTCCCCCCCTATGCCGCAGGTCCCTGCGAGCCCCCGCAGCCATCGTCCCCCGTTCTGCCCGACTTCCAGGGGCGGGCAGTGCGGGGGATCTGAACTTTCACCCCAGATCACTGTGATTGGTCCACAGGGACCAATCACAGTGATCGCTGACCAGGACCATCAATGGATGGTCCTGGGGGTGAAGCAGAAGTTGTCCCCTGCTGGAAACAGCGGGACTTCTGCCAGTTAACCCGTGCGATGCTGCGCATCGCCGGGTTAACTGAATGTCATTTATAAACGCCGGGATGCCCGAACGCACTGCACGTCCCGCGTATATATATGACATTCTGCGGGAAGGGGTTAAAAAAGACGCTGGTCATTGAAGCAGTCCACCAAATCCGAAGTAGTCCACAGGATACATGGATCTGAAATGAGGAGAAAAAAAGAAAAATAGGTTAATACATTTATTGTCACCCGTCCGCGCCTGACTACAACTCCCAGCATGCCCTTACAGTAAGAGCATGCTGGGAGTTGTAGGGGGGGTGACAATCTCCCGCACCACATGACTACAACTCACAGCATGCCCTTACAGTAAGGATATGCTGGGAGTTGTAGTCATGTGGTGCGGGAGATTGTTACCCCCCCCCACGCACACACTACAACTCCCAGCATATCATTATTATAAGGACATGCTGGGAGTTGTATTTGTGCGGCAGAGGGCAGGTGACAGGCTTGTCACCCGCCCCCTACAACTCCCAGCATGCCCTTACAGTAAGGATATGCTGGGAGTTGTAGTGTGTGTGTGTGGGGGGGGGGGGGGGCGGGGGTAGCCATCTCCCGCACCACATGAATAAAACTCCCAGCATATCCTTACTGTAAGGGCATGCTGGGAGTTTTAGGGGGGCAGGTGAAAAGCCTGTCACCTGCCACACAACTACAACTCCCAGCATGTCCTTACAGTAAGGGCATGTTGGGAGTTGTAGTCATGTGGTGTGGGAGATTGTCACCCCCCCCCCCTACAACTCCCAGCATGCTCTTACTGTAAGGGCATGCTGGGAGTTGAAGTTGTGCGGCAGGGGGGCAGGTGACAAGCTTGTCACCCCCCCCCCCCACAACTCTCCCAGCATGCCCTTCCTGTAAGGACATGCTGGGAGTTGTAGTCGTGCCAGCCAGAGAAGCGGGTGGTAATGCGCTCCGCTCCTTGGCTGCAGTGATCAGAGAATCACTGTAATTTCATATTTCCTGTCGTCACGTGACACGGGACCCAGCGGGAAATTTGAAATTACACCAAACTCTGCGGCGCTGTAGTAAGGAGCCCGGGCTGACATAACACTGCAGCCGCCCGGGACTCCCTCAGCCAGGCAGGGAGATGTGCAGAAGCCGTCCCTGCCATCTCTCGGTGTGTACCGCAGTGCTGAGGGATGACAGGGACGGCACCTACACATCTCCCTGACGGCTGTGGGAGTCCCTTGGGGGGCAGCTGAGTTATGTCAGCCCGGGCTCCTTACCAAGCGCTGCGGAAATAAAAGTTGACGGAGCCCGGGCGGCTGAAGTGAGGTTAGCCCGGGCACCTTACCACGGTGCCGCAGGATATTTGAGGAGCCCGGGAGGGTGCAGACTGATGCCAGCCCGTCTCCTTTTAACATCTAGCGGAGCCGCGGAGCTTTTAGTCCCTAATGTAATATCAAATTTCCCGTGATTGGCTGCTCGGTCCTGGCCAATTACGGGACCCAGCGGGAAATATGAAATTACATTAAGGGAAATAGAAACTCTGCTGCGCCAAAGTTTGTTAAAAGGAGCCCAGGCTGGAGTCAGTCTTCAGCCGCCCGGGTTCCTCCGATTCTATCCCCGCTACCCTAATACAATGATGGGGATGGGGACACTGCTTTATATAACCCCCACCCCCCTTGTCTTCCACCCGCCCGCGCCGCACATTGTCCGCCCGCTACAATACTACAACTCCCAGCATGCCCTCACTGTATGGACATGCTGGGAGTTGTAGTCTTGCAACAGGTAGCAGACAGATGGGAGATGTGCAGCGCAGGCGGGTGGGAAACAAGGGGGGGTGTCATTATGTTAGGGTAGCGGGGTTAGAATCAGACAGAGCTGGGCGGCTGCAGAGTGATGCCAGCCCGGGCTCCTTTGTACAGTTGCAATATATTTCCCGCTGGAGCTGTGATCACGGCTGCCAGCGGGAAATATAAAATTTGCTCTCAAAAGCCGTTTTGTGCACCAGCTCCGAGCTGGCTTATATTTATGCAGTTTTTGAGGGCTTGCGACTTTTTATGCGACTTTCGCACTTGATAAATCCCTGACCACTGAAAAGTAAAAAAAAAAATTTACTTTCGTACGCTTTTTTGTAGCTTTTTGCTTACAGCCAAAAGTCGCACAAAAAATTGCTTAAGTGCTAATGCGACTTTTTCTGCGACTTTTGTAAGCAAAAAAAGAGCTCTAAATCCCTTGATAAATGTCCCCCATTGTATTTGTGAATCAATATATAATTTGGAATGTCCATTTTTCTTACAGGCAGAAAAATGCTAAATTTTCAAAATTTTGGGATTTTTCACCAAGAAAAGATGCAAGTAACGACAAAAATTACCACTATGTTAAAGTAGAATATGTCACGAAAAAACAATCTCAGAATCAGAATGAAAAGTAAAATCATTCCAGAGTTATTCATATATAAAGTGACAGTGGTCAGATTTGCAAAAAAGGGCCGTGTTGTTAAGGTGAAAATGAGCTGCATCCTTAAGGGGTTAAAAATCAAAATATAGCTATTAACTGTTACAGTTTAATAAAGGGAATAAGTGCCTCCTCCAATAAAAAAATGAATTCCCCCTCTTTTCCCATTTAACAAAAAAAAATTTTTTTTTTTTTAAAAATAAATCAACATATTTGGTAGAATAGTCTGAATGACTAAAATATAACGTTAATGACTCCATACGGTGAACGACATAAAACATAAAAATAACAAAGTCCAATGCTGAATTGTGATCACATCCCGGAAAAAAAAAAAGGAATAAAAAGTCATCAAAAATCACATATACACAAATGTGGTACCGATGAAAACAACAAATCACAGATTAAGTGCCCATACAAGCATAACCATATGAATAAAACATGTCCAGGGATTAACCCCTTGGGTACGGAGGGTTTTCCCGTTCTTGCACTTTCGTTTTTTCCTCCTTACCTTTTAAAGATCACAACCCCACAAAATCCATATGATGGCTTATTTTTTGCACGTATACCATTGACTGTGCGGTTTAATTAACTATATATTTTTATAATTCCGACATTTCTGCATGCCGCGATACCATATATGTTTATTTACACAGTTTTTGGATTTTTTTTTAAGGAAAAAGGGGGGTGATTCAAGCATTTTTCACTTTTTTTTTCCAATGTTATAGCTCCCATAGGGACCTATAACACTGCACACACTGATCTTTTACATTGATCAATGGTTTCTCATAGGAAACCATTGATCAATGATTCTGCCGCTTGACTGCTCATACCTGGATCTCAGGCACTGAGCAATCATTCGGCGTTCGGACAGTGATCAAGTTGAACGCTGCATCTAAAGGGTTAATAGCGCGCAAAACCACGATCAGTGCTGCTCGCTATTAGCCTCGGCTCCCGGCTGTTGTTAGGGGCCTGGCCCGACCCGCTATGACGCTGGGCCACGGCGTGGCCCCGCATTATAGAAAGGTGGTGGGTGGAGGGCGTATAGGTATGCCCTCCGTCCCCAACAGGTTAAAGGAGATCTTTAGTGCTTATAACTTATACCCCAACCTAAGGATAGGGGATGAGTTATAAATCGCAGGGGGGTCCGAGCACTGGGGCCCCCCGCGATCTCCTGTATGGGGCCGTGGCAATGAACAGGAAAGGGGGCATTCTGTTCCCGCATGACGCGGCAGCCGGCACGCCCTTCCATGACTCCCATAGAAATACATGGAGGGGCGTGCCCGCTGCCGCGTCAAGCGGGGATGGAACGCCCCCTTTCCTGTACATAACTGTGGCCCCGTACAGAAGATGGCGGGGGGCCCGATCGCTCGTACCCCCCCGTGATCTATAACTTATATCCTATCCTTAGGATGGGGGATAAGTTATAAGCACTACAGATCTTCTTTAAATGTGAGTGCAGGTGCAGTGACCATGCCGGCGTATAAGATGACTTGGCGTATAAGACGACCCCCAACTTTGCCGTGCTGGGAGTTGTAGTTTCACAACAGCTGGAGGCAACCTGGTTTTTAGTATACAGTATTAGTTTTTACTTGCTCTGGCCGGCCCCCGCCTGCAGCTACACACAGGAGCCGGCCCGGGCAGATAATCAGAAGTTTTCCTATCCCGGACCTCAATACACGGCGTATAAGACGACCCCCGGCTTTTCAGAAGAAAATTTGGGGTTAAAAAGTCATCTTATACGCCGGGATATACGGTATTTATATATTTTTAACCCCTTCAGGACAGGTTTTTTCATTTTTGCACTTAGTTTTTTCCTCCTCACCTTCTTAAAATCATAACACTTTCAATTTTCTACATACACAGTCCTATAAGGGCTGTTTTTTTGTGCCACCTATTGTACTTTGTAATGACAACAATCATTTCACCACAAAATCTACGGCAAAACTAGGGGGAAAAAAAAAAACTCCATTCTGATTTTTTTTTTTTTAGGGGGTTCAGATTCTACACAGTGCACTTTTCGGTAAAAATGACACCTTATATATATTCTGTAGATCCATACGATTAAATTGATACACAGCTTATTAAGGTTTGATTTTGTTTTACTTCTGTTAAAAAAAAATTATTACTTTTACACCAAAATTAGTACGTTTAAAATTGTCCTCTTCTGACCTCTATAACTTTTTTTTTATTTTTCCGTATACAGCAAACAATTAGCCCTCATACAGTTTAAAACATACTTATATTGTTCAAAAAGTTAGATTTTTTTTTGAAGCAGTACAAAAAGAGTAAAGCGTTTACCCAAGCATTGACCCGCAGTATAAAAAGAACATGTCAGTGAATAAAAACGAAAACCCTCAAAAGTTGCCAAATTGTGGTTTTCTTTTCAATTTCCAGCCGTAAATAATATATATACATTTTTTTATAGTACCGTACATTTTATGTTACCGTACATTACAAAGTACAGTTGGTCGCAAAATAAACAACAACTCATATTGGTCTTTGGGTGGAAAATTAAAAGATTTATGGCTCTTAGAAGGGGAGGAGGAAAAAATGAAAATGTAAAAATGAAAATGTCCTTTGTCCTCAAGACCAAAAAGGGCTGTGACCCTGAAGGGGTTAAAACTGTAATCGTCAAATCCTTTGTAAACCCCCAGTATAACTGTACATAGTGTAAGTAAAGTACAGTACAGCCATTACAATGGATACACATACACGTGATGTCATCTGCTGTGACATCACACATCAAAGAGACTTTCTCCAGGGTAGAATCCAATCCCTAACACTTATTTCCTCGGTTCGGCGGGTGAACACGTTCTCCTACTAGACCTGCGCTTATTTTGCAAATTGAAGAGAATTTTGTCTATTTAGGCAAAAGGATCCTGTAGGGACGGCGACCATGAAGCTAAGAAGTAGGAATAATGAAAACTTCCAAAATTTCTGTTTAAAAATGGATTTAACATGAATGTATTAGTGTAAAGTTAATATAGTAGAGTTCTGAACGCTTGGAGCGGGTGGTGGGGGTCATGACATCACAGCCACGCCCCCTCAATGTAAGTCTATGGGAGGGGGTGTGGCATGATGTCACGAGGGGCGTGGCTGTGACGTTACGACCCTGTCACCCAGTGTTCTGAATAAAGGCTAGGTGCTGCACAGAGATCACTGGGGTCCCAGCTGCGGGACCCCGGCGATCAGACATCTTATCCCCTATCCTTTACATAGGGGATAAGATGTCTAGGGGCAGAGTACCCTTTTAAGTCTCTTACAGCAATTGGGTAAAGGTTTACTCCTGTGAGATAAATGATTTTGTGTGAACATACACACAGACATATATATATATATATATATATATATATACATATATATACATAAATAAATGAATGAATATAGGTCTAATATATTGTATCCTGTCGCTATTTTGCAGATATCCCAGTTCTCTCGGTGCCTGTCGTGTGTCTCATACATTACGTGACGAGTTTCCTTTGGCGGTATACTAACCTATATCATTATAAGGTCACTCCACCATATTATGAGATCCATAAAATACCTGGGAAGAAGATTAAGCACCGTGGTCAGCGAGCAGATGTGGCTATTGACATGGCTTTAGGTGACAATTCAGACCCACATGAATCCAGGCACAGCGATCATGTGACAGTCACCATGGAGGATAACCAGATGGATTTACCAACAACCTCTGAAGATGCCTCGGAGCCCAAAGTGTCTTGGCTGCAGCGGACTTGGCAATATGCTAAAAGCAAACTGAAGTGGTCCAATTATGTATCCAATGTGTGGGTTGGAGCATGGGCCATGGCCAAATGGACAGTAACCGGCATGATGACCACATTCAAGATGCCATTTTACTTCCTACATACACAGCTAAGAAGTATTACAGCAAAGGCCATTGACGATCAATGTGAACCAGTTTAACAAGATGCTGATTGGGTCACACAAGGTCTGCATATGGTTGGGGGTGGGGGTGGGGAGGAGCCCGAAATGCAGCCACCTCCACGTGGTGGGCTCTGGGTCACTTGATACATTAACAAGTGAGCGAGGAGCTGCATAATTCAAGGCACATTTCCCATATTGGACATACAGCTTGTAATAGAGACAGAAGATATTGTCCACATGGATTTTGCACATAAGTGGGAAAACAAGCCCCCCTATTGGATGATTAAGGAATCAGAGATATGTAGAAGGGGAGAGGTGGATTCCCAGGAATGGAGGATGACAATATAACTTTAGCAGAATATCTCTGGATAAGTGGATATGGTAGAAACAGTATCATAATTTTTATTACTATTATTATTATTAACCCCTTAACTCCTTAAGGACCCAGGGCGTATGGATACACCCTGGGTTTTTGATCGTTAAGTACCCAGGGCGTATACATACGCCCATGGGAATTTAAGTCCCCGCCGCGCACCGGTTGGGGACTGAACCGGGATGCCTGCTGAAATCATTCAGCAGGCATCCCATGCAACATGTCGCCAATTCTGGGTCATACGGGTCTATGGTGACTCGGAATATAAGGGGGATATCGGTTGTCCGAGACATCCACGATCCCCCTGAAGGGATAGGAGTGAGGTGGCAGGGGTGCCACCCCTCCTATCCCTACTATTGGTCATCAAGAAGCGACAACCAATAGCAAATCGGGGGCGGGGGGTTAACTTTTGGTTTCCCTGTTCTGCCCACCCACAGTAGGCTGGGCAGAATGGGGAAACTGACAGGGACCGCCGCCGAAGTTTAATTACTCATGGGCGGCGGTAGCAGGCGGCAATCGATGGGGGTGATCGGCGGCAGAAGAGGAGAACGACGATGCGGCTCCTTGGATCCTACGGAAGCTGGTGAGTTGCCTGGCAACATCTGGAGGTCTACAGTCTGAGACCACTATACAGTGGTCTCTAAACTGGAGCCCTCCAGATGTTGCAAAACTATAACTCCTAGCATGCCTACACAGCAGTTTGCTGTCTGGGCATGCTGGGATATCTAGTTTTGCAACATCTGGAGGGCCTCAGTTTGGAGATCACTGTACAGCGATCTCTTAAACTGTGACCCTCCAGCTGTTGCAAAACTACAAATCCCAGCATGCCCTTTGGTGATCAGTACATGCTGGGAATCGTAGTTTTGCAAAAGCTGGAGGCACACTGTTTGGAAAGTACTGAGTCAGGTCACAGAACCTAACTGAAGATTTTCCAACCAGTGTGCCTCCAGCTATTGCTAAAGTACATCTCCCAGCATGCATGGTCTGTCAGTGCATGCTGGGAGTTGTAGTTTTGAAACAGCTGGAGGTTTGCCTCTCCATGTGAATGTACAGGGTACATTCACATGGGCGAGTTTACAGTGAATTTTCTGCTTCAAGTTTGAGCTGCGGCAAATTTTTCGCCACAGCCCAAACTCCTAGTGGGAAACTCAACGAAAACCTCCGCCAGTGCGAATGTACCCCAAAAACACTACACTACATAATAAAGGGTAAAACACTACATATACACCCCTTACACTGTCCCCCTCCCCCCAATAAAAATGAGAAACTTATCGTATGGCCGTGTTTCCAAAACAGAGCCTCCAGCTGCTGCAAAACAACAACTCCCAGCATTTCCGGACAGCCACTGACTGTCCAGGCATGTTGGGAGTTTAGCAACAGCTGGAGGCACCCTGTTTGGAATCACTGGCGTGGGGGTCTTTTTCTCCTCTTACCCCTTATGAATAGGAAAAGTTGGGGGTTACACTAGCCTGTTAGTGTAAAAAAAAAAAAAAAAAATGTTTACACGAACCTGCTGGTGTTGCCCCCTACTTTTTATTTTCACAAGCAGTAAAAGGAAAAAAAGACCCCCAAAATTTGTAACGCAATTTCTCCTGAGCACGGAAATACCCCATATGTGGCCGTAAAATTTTCTGCGGACGCACAGCAGGGCTCAGGAGTGAGAGCGCACTATGTACATTTGAGGTCTAATTTGGTGATTTGCACAGGGGTGGCTGATTTTACAGCGGCTCATTTTGGAAACTACACCCCTCACGGAACGTAACAAGGGGTACAGTGAGCCTTAACACCCCACAGGTGTTTGAAAATTTTTCATTAAATTTGGATGGGAAAATGAGAAAAAAAAAACTAAACATAATATGCTGGTGTTAACCTAAATTTTTCATTTTCACAAGGGAAAATATGAAAAAGCCCCCCAAAATTTGTAACCCCATTTCTTCTGAGTAAGAACATACCCCATATGTGGATGTAAAGTGCTCTGCGGGTGAACTACAATGCTCAGAAGAGAAGGAGCACCATTGGGCTTTTTAAAGATAAATTTTGTCCGGAATTGAAGGCCACGTGTGTTTACAAAGCCCCCACATGTGACCCTATTTTGGAAACTACACCCCTCACATAATGTAATAAGGGGTACAGTGAGCATTTACGCCCCACAGGTGTCTGACAGATTTTTGGAACAGTGGTCCTTGAAAATGAAAATTGTAATTTTTCATTTGCACAGCCTACTGTTCCAAAGATCTGTCAAACGCCAGTGGGGTGTAAATACTGGGTCTTCAATTTTCTCCTTAAACTTACAGCTATTCCTGTGAAACACCTAAAGGGTTAACAAACATTCTGAATATAATTTTGTACACTTTGATGGGTGCAATTTTTATAATGGGGTAATTTATGGGGTATTTCTAATATGAAGACCCCTCAAATCCACTTCAAATCTGAACTGGTCCCTGAAAAATTCAGATTTTGAAAATTTTGAGAAAAATTTGAAAATTGCTGCTGAACTTTGAAGCCCACTGATGTCTTCCAAAAGTAAAAAAAAAAAACATGTCAACTTTATGATGCAAACATGAAGAGATTGTATATGTGAATCAACATATAATTTATTTGGTTTGTCTATTTTCCTCACAAGCAGAGAGCTTCAAGGTTAAAAAAAAAGCAACATTTTCAAATTTTGGAATTTTTTACCAAGAAATGATGCAAGTATTGACGAAAACTTACCACTATGATAAAGTAGAATATGTCACGAAAAAACTATCTCGGAATCAACTTCATAAGTAAAAGCATTCCAGAGTTAGTAATGCTTAAAGTGACAGTGGTCAGATGTGCAAAAAATGCTCTGGTCCCATCCACCGTCCTCAGAAATAAAAAAAAGTATTAAAAACATACTATGCCGCACCATGAATATCCGTACTCTGGGGGCTTTTTTGCTCAATTTTGAGCCCACATTTTGTGACGTTGTCAGACCAGAGAAGTAGATTGTCGATATTACCGATCAGTATTAATTGATCGTCCTAATCAGCGAGTACTTGCCGCGTTAGATGAGCCGGCTCGTCCTGAAGCTAAACTGTCACAGCATGTAAACATGGAAACATGCTGTGACATTGAAGTGACTTCAGCTTTCATAGACAGCTGATCATCACAGACATCGTCCGCGGGTCTCCCCATGGCTGGCCTGGCCCCCTGATTGTTGTGATTGGTCAATCAATCCAGATTGACCAATCACAGCAGAGGCAGTTGAAAAAAACTGCCTTTCACAGCTCCGATCTCCTCAGTGTAGGGAGATCTGTGAGGAGATTGGAGCTGTGTGAGCTCTGTGTGAAATAAAACATCAAACAGACCCCTATAACCCCCCCATACCCATCCTAGTGCTCCTGTCTAGGGGACATCAGCTGTCTTGGATATCTGATTGTCACCATGCAGTGATTTCTGTAAACTGTGAGCCTCCTTATGTTGCTAAACTACAACTCCCAGCATGCCCAGACAGCTGTTGGCTGTCAGGGCATGCTGGGATTTGTAGTTTTGCAACATCTGGAGGGCCACACTTTGGAGATCACTGTGCAATGATCTCTAAACTGAGGCCCTCCAGATGTTGCAAAACTACAACTCCCAGCATGCACGAACAGCAAACTGCTGACTTGTCATGCTGGAAGTTATAGTTGCGTGTGTGGTAAGTCTCAGGGGTAGGGGTAGTACAGTCAGAGATTTGCTTTGGTATATCAGGGGTTAATGTTAACCCTATAGTTGGTGACGCCAGGCTGAGGGCTTGTATGTTGAGATGACTCTCCGGCCTATCGCCGCCCTTCCCAGTAACGATAGGTGCATAAGAATAAAGACTGAAGGTCCACAGAGTCCTAGGGACTCTGGCTATGGGGACCTAAAAACAGGTACCGTATAGGATGCGGTACCGGGACACCACACGCAGTGGCGTCTCCAGCTTTCAAATTTTGGGGGGGCACACTGGGGGCCAGGACAAAAGTAGGGGGGGCAATTATAACAACACCACATTTATACATTGCACGTGCAAATTATATCCAAGCCAAGGGCAGCATCGGGGGACCATGAAGATCTCATTGACTTTAAAGGCAGCTTCAGCAGGTGTCTACGTGGAGAAGAAGTGACATGTCACTTATTTTTTGGCCAGTTCCCTGTCAAACATTAACATAAGTAATATATGTGTAGATAGAAGCGTGCTGGCACTACCTGTATTGTGTGGTTCACAAAAAATACGTTGGTCCTATAATCCGGACTCTAAAGTATCAGACAGCACAGGCTTGTAATATGGTGGTGCTCATGTAATATAGGTAAAGACAGTTCATCCAATCACAATGATGTAGAAAAATTACAGGCAGCTCACCAATCTTTTGCAAGACTTCATGCTTAAGGGTGCATTCCCACGTGGTGTATTTTGCTGCGTATTTGCTGCGTATTTGGTGCTGCGTATTTTCCTACCCATTGACTTCAACAGGGAAAATAAAATACGCAGCAGCAAATACGCCGTGTGGGAACGTACCCTTAATTCCAGGGTGTGCAGGCAAAGCGGCTCCATGACGCACCGGTGAGCTAGACGCTAGTGCGAACAATGACCTGTATACTGAGACTAATATTACAAATAATATCAGTATACAAGGAGGAATATTATCACCATACATATTACCATCATACTGTAACTGACCAAATCCTGTATACTGAGACCAATATTACCAATAATACCAGCATACAGGGAGGAAATATTGTCATCATACATATTATGGTCATACTGTTACTGACACCAATATTACTGATAATACCAGTACAAAAAAATAAAAATGGTCAGCATCTCCAGACAAAAGGTGCTTACTGTTAGTTGTGAGCGTTACTAGCAAGAAACAAATGATACTGCCACACCATGACCACGACTACCATTGTGACTGACTAATGACCGACTAACACCAATTGACACTGTATAAAATTCATTTTACAAATACCAATACTCCCACATACACTGGCCTTATAGTGGTAGATACCAGCTGTACACATCACAGTATGTATTATCCCTGTACTGTGACATCACTGTGTATATCATCCCTGTACTGTGACATCACTGTGTGTATTATCCCTGTACTGTGACATCACAGTGTGTATTATCCCTGTACTGTGACATCACTGTGTATTATCCCTGTACTGTGACATCACTGTGTATTATC
The DNA here is from genome assembly GCF_029499605.1 of Hyla sarda. Classification (NCBI taxonomy): domain Eukaryota; kingdom Metazoa; phylum Chordata; class Amphibia; order Anura; family Hylidae; genus Hyla; species Hyla sarda. Next base: position 104,725 of record NW_026610709.1, read on the forward strand.
CATGTGCTGTGACATCACTGTGTGTATTATCCCTGTACTGTGACATCACTGTGTATTATCCCTGTACTGTGACATCACTGTGTGTATTATCCCTGTACTGTGACATCACAGTGTGTATTATCCCTGTACTGTGACATCACTGTGTATTATCCATGTGCTGTGACATCACTGTGTATATTATCCCTGTACTATGACATCACTGTGTATTATCCCTGTACTGTGACATCACTGTATGTATTATCCCTGTACTGTGACATCACTGTGTATTATCCCTGTACTGTGACATCACTGTGTATTATCCATGTGCTGTGACATCACTGTGTGTATTATCCCTGTACTGTGACATCACTGTGTATTATCCCTGTACTGTGACATCACTGTGTGTATTATCCCTGTACTGTGACATCACAGTGTGTATTATCCCTGTACTGTGACATCACTGTGTATTATCCATGTGCTGTGACATCACCGTGTATTATCCCTGTACTGTGACATCACTGTATGTATTATCCCTGTACTGTGACATCACTGTGTATTATCCCTGTACTGTGACATCACTGTATGTATTATCCCTGTACTGTGACATCACTGTGTGTATTATCTAGGGATTGACCGATATCGTTTTTTTTAGGGCCGATACCGATAATCGGTGCAGGTTAGGGCCGATAGCCGATAACTTATACCGATATTCCGGTATAAGTTATCGGCTATTTAACCCCCTGCGACATTGCTGCAGATCATTGATTTAAAGCGGGCGCTTTAAATCAATGATCTGCAGTGGCTTTTGCGGGGCCGCTGCCATAGGCCGCCGCCACAACCCGCTTCTCTCCCCCTACCTGTCAGGGTGGTCCGGGCCATCCATCCTTCCTTCCTGTAGTGTCCGGGGGCGTTCCGGGTGAAGAGTGAACCGGTCCGGGCTGTCCTTCTCCGGCGGTCATCTTCTCCACTCCGGGCAGGCTCCGGCCTAGTACGCTGCATAGACGCCGCTGCGCAGTGACGCCCGTGTGCAGCGACACACCTGACGTCACGGCGTAGCTGCGTCTATGCAGTGTACTAGGCCGGAGCCTGCCCGGAGTGGAGAAGATGACCGCCGGAGAAGAAGGACAGCCCGGACCGGTTCACTCTTCACCCGGAATGCCCCCGGACACTACAGGAAGGAAGGATGGATGGCCCGGACCACCCCCATTACGGGTAAGTTTAATTTTTTTATTGACTCAGAGGGTGGGGGAGGGGCCCGACCGGTATAGCGGTATGGGCAAAAATCCATACCGGTATACCGCCCAGCATCACGGTGGGGGGGTGCGACGCGGTGGGTCGGGGGTGCGGTGCGGCGCGTCGAGGGGGTGGCAGTCGCGGTGCGGGGGGCGGGGAATTATCGGCTTATCGGCAAGGTAATTGCCGATACCGATAATGCCCAAAATCGTGATTATCGGCCGATAATATCGGCCATACCGATAATCGGTCGATCCTTAGTATTATCCCTGTACTGTGACATCACTGTGTGTATTATCCCTGTACTGTGACATCACTGTGTGTATTATCCCTGTACTGTGACATCACTGTGTGTATTATCCCTGTACTGTGATATCACTGTGTATTATCCCTGTACTGTGACATCACTGTGTATTATCCCTGTACTGTGACATCACTGTGTGTATTATCCCTGTGCTGTGACATCAATGTGTGTATTATCCCTGTACTGTGACATCACTGTGTGTATTATCCCTGTACTGTGACATCACTGTGTGCATTATCCCTGTACTGTGACATCACTGTGTGTATTATCCCTGTACTGTGACATCACTGTGTGTATTATCCCTGTACTGTGACATCACTGTGTGTATTATCCCTGTACTGTGATATCACTGTGTATTATCCCTGTACTGTGACATCACTGTGTGTATTATCCCTGTACTATGACATCACTTTGTGTATTATCCCTGTACTGTGACATCACTGTGTGTATTATCCCTGTACTGTGACATCACTGTGTGTATTATCCCTGTACTGTGACATCACTGTGTCTATTATCCCTGTACTGTGATATCACTGTGTATTATCCCTGTACTGTGACATCACTGTGTGTATTATCCCTGTACTGTGACATCACTGTGTATATTATCTCTGTACTGTGACATCACTGTGTGTATTATCCCTGTACTGTGACATCACTGTGTGTATTATCCCTGTACTGTGACATCACTGTGTGTATTATCTCTGAACTATAACATCACTGTGTGTTATCTCTATACTGCAACATCACTGTTGATACTTACACTGCACTGTGACATCACTGTATTTATTAAGCCTGTATACCCTAATGTCACTGTACATATTTACCTTGCACTGCGAGTGACAATACAGGGTAAATATGCACAGTGACATCACAGTTCAGAGTTAATATATACAGTGACATCACAGTTTAGAGTTAATATAAACAGTAATGTCTCTGTACAGGGACAATAAACAGTTTTGCCACTACAGGGTTAATAAACGCAGTGTTGTCACAGTAGAGGGTAACTATACAGTGATGTCATTGTACCGGGAAAATATACACAGTGAAGTCAGCGTTCAAGAATAATAAACTGTGATGTCACTACAGGGTTGTTATACACAGTGACATCAAATTACAGGATGAAGCACAGTGATGTCACAGTTTATTATGAAGCACGGTAATGTCACAGTTTATTATGAAGCACGGTGATGTCACAGTTTATTATGAAGCACGGTGATGTCACAGTTTATTATGAAGCACGGTGATGTCACAGTTTATTATGAAGCACGGTGATGTCACAGTTTATTATGAAGCACAGTGATGTCACAGTTTATTATGAAGCACGGTGATGTCACAGATTATTATGAAGCACGGTGATGTCACAGTTTATTATGAAGCACGGTGATGTCACAGTTTATTATGAAGCACGGTGATGTCACAGATTATTATGAAGCACGGTGATGTCACAGATTATTATGAAGCACGGTGATGTCACAGTTTATTATGAAGCACGGTGATGTCACAGTTTATTATGAAGCACGGTGATGTCACAGTTTATTATGAAGCACGGTGATGTCACAGTTTATTATGAAGCACGGTGATGTCACAGATTATTATGAAGCACGGTGATGTCACAGTTTATTATGAAGCACGGTGATGTCACAGATTATTATGAAGCACGGTGATGTCACAGATTATTATGAAGCACGGTGATGTCACAGTTTATTATGAAGCACGGTGATGTCACAGATTATTATGAAGCACAGTGATGTCACAGTTTATTATGAAGCACGGTGATGTCACAGATTATTATGAAGCACAGTGATGTCACAGTTTATTATGAAGCACGGTGATGTCACAGAGACTAAAGAATGTACGTATGATAAAGATGGCGGGATGCTATTGGAACGTCACACATACATGGGGGAAGAAAACACTTGGATAATGTAGATTAATAGATAGATTTGAGATATATAGATATGAGATAGATAGATAGATAAGTGTATCCCAATCAGGGGGCCTCTAGCTATTCCAAAACGACAACTCCCAGCATGTCTTTGGCTGTATGGGCATACTGGGAGTTGTAGTTTTGCAACAGCTGGAGGCCTCCTGGTTGGGAAACACTGATCTATCTATCTATCTATCTATCTATCAATCATCTATCTATCTATCTATCCAGACAAAGAATAAGTCAGCCAGCACTTTAGTTGATACCAAACTATTATATGGACCTGGCCTACAGGTGCACGCTACTAGGCTAGATATACAGCAACAGAAGAATGCAGCAGCACACTGCCAGCACAAGGATATAGGTGAAACATGAACATGCAGATAAAACCTGTAGAGCTATACAGCTATGGTGTAATAGATGCAAATGTGAAACTATGAGATAGTGAGGCACTTAGCTCGCAAATAGCTGTATAGCTCTCCATGTTTTAACTGCATGTTCATGTTTCACCTATATCCTTGTGCTGGCAGTGTGCTGCTGCATTCTTCTGTTGCTGTATATCTAGCCTAGTAGCGTGCACCTGTAGGCCAGGTCCATATAATAGTTTGGTATCAACTAAAGTGCTGGCTGACTTATTCTTTGTCTGTATTGCACATACGGGGGAGTGGCTACCTCCATGTTGGCCTTGCACCCCACCCACCTCTATCAGGTGTGTATATAAGGTGTCTTGGATGTTCCAGACCCTGCCATGCTTACTGAACTGTTCACACAGAGGCATATTCACAGTGTAGGGTCCGTCCCAAGGAGGCCACCTTATCGCGGTGGGACGGTCCAAGCTATTTGACCGCCGGCGGAGACAAATTTGCGGGCTAAGTGCCTCACTATTTCATCGTTTCACATTTGCATCTATTACACCATAGCTGTATAGCTCTGCATGTTTTATCTGCATGTTCATGTTTCACCTATATCCTTGTGCTGGCAGTGTGCTGCTGCATTCTTCTTTTGCTGTATATCTATCTATCCATCTATCTCCTATCTATCTATCGCTCCATCTCTCTATATCCATCTTTCTATTTATCTATCTATCTATCTTTCTATTTATCTATCTATCTTTCTCATATCTATCTCATATAGATGAGAGATAGATGAGATATAGATAGATAGATGAAAGATAGATAGATATGATAGATAGATAGATGAAATATAGATAGATAGATACATAAATAGATGGATATATAGATAGATATGAGATAGATAGAAAGATACATAAATAGATGATAGATAGATAGATAGATACTATCTCTTTCTATCTATCTATCTAAAACAAATAAAAACGGCACAAACAAAATCCAGAGATTAGAGAGAAGTCGGGGTGCCCGCATACTTGGAACCTGGGTCCACTGGTTCTTCAATCCAGACAAAGAACAATGGGGGAGATTTATCAAAACCTGTCCAGAGGAAAAGTTGCCCAGTTGCCCATAGCAACCAATCAGCTCACTTCTTTCATTTTTGAAAAGGCCTCTGAAAAATGAAAGAAGTGATCTGATTGGTTGCTATGGGCAACTGGGCAACTTTTCCTTTGCACAGCTTTTGATAAATCTCCCCCAATATGATGCAGCATAGTCTATGCACATGATGGAATAAACCACCATTTTCTGCAAACCTGTGGCGTGCTGCATCATATTGTTCTTTATCTATCTATCTATCTATCTATCTATCTCCTATCTATCTATATCATACCCATCTATCTATATCATATCCATCTATCTCCTATCTATCTATATCATATCTATCTATCATCTATCTATCATCTATTTATCTATCTTTCTATCTATCTCATATCTATCTATATATCCATCTATTTATGTATCTATCTATCTATATATCATCTATCTATCTCTCATATCTATCTATCTTTCATCTATCTCTCATCTATCTGAGATAGATATGAGATAGATAGATAGATAAATAGAAAGATAGATACATAAATAGATGGATAGATAGATATGAGATAGATAGATAAATAGAAAGATAGATACATAAATAGATGGATAGATAGATAGATATTAGATAGATATGAGATAGATAGATATTATATAGATAGATAGACATGAGATAGATAGATAGATAGATAAATAGGAGATAGATGGATAGATAGATAATAGATGATTGATTGATAGATAGATCAGTGTTTCCCAACTAGGGGGGCCTCCAGCTGTTGCAAAACTACAACTCCGAGTATGCTCATAAAGCCAGAGGAATGCTGGGAGTTGTAGTTTTGCAACAGCTGGAGGCCCCCTGGTTGGGAAACTGATCTATCTATCTATCTATCTTTCTCCTATCTATCTATATCATATACATTTATCTATATCATATCCATCTATCTATATCATATCCATCTATCTATATCATATCCATCTATCTCCTATCTATCTATCTATCTATCTATCTATCTAATCTTTCTATCATCTATCTATCTGTCTATATCATATCTATGTATCTATCATCTATATATCTATCTGTCTATCTATCATCTATCTATCTATATCATATCTATGTATCTATCATCTATCTATCGATCTGTCTATCTATCATCTATCTATCTATATCATATCTATGTATCTATCATCTATCTATCGATCTGTCTATCATCTATCTATCCATCTATTTATGTATCTTTCTATATATCATCTCTCTATCTATATATCATCTATTTATCTATCTCATATCTATCTATCTATATATATATTTATGTATCTATCTATATATCATCTATCTACCTATCTATCTCTCATATCTATCTCTCATCTATCTGAGTTAGATAGATAGATATGAGATAGATAGATAGATAGATATGAGAAAGATAGATAGATAGATAGATATGAGATAGATAGATATGAGAAAGATAGATAGATAGACAGATAGATAGAAAGTTAGATGCATGGATGGATGGATAGATATGAGATAGATGATAGATAGATAGATAGATAGATAGATCAGTGTTTCCCAACCTGGGGGCCTCCAGCTGTTGCAAAACTACAACTCCCAGTATGCTCATAAAGCCAAAGGAATGCTGGGAGTTGTAGTTTTGCAACAGCTGGAGGCCCCCTGGTTGGGAAACACTGAACTACCTCCCACTGTCTCCCGAACTACAACTTTCCCCCTCTCCCCCAAGCAAGTTACTTACTTTAAAAGGGCAGCATGAGCAGTGGGCACTGGGCAGGTAAGTCTTCCATACTGGTGGTGTCCGGGCCTGTATACACACAGCGGGCCTGCTCCACAAGGTCCAGTATACAGCGGAGTGAGAGAGGGGGAGGAGCTTCCTGTCTGCTCTTCCCAGTCTGCATAGCGCGGCCCCTGCGTGGTGACAGGGCTGCAGGCTGAAGGTTTATTTAAAAAAAGGATGCCCCTTACTGGTGAACTAGCGGTACCCCCCTGATGGCCATGAGAGCTGCTAGTGACCTACTGCTGCTAGGGGGGCACAAGGGGGGGCCAATCATGATGTAGGGGGGGCTGTGGCCCCCTCTGCCCCCCCCCCCCTAGCGACGCCACTGAACACGTGCCTCAAGCTGTTGCATAACTAGAACTCCCAGCATGCGCTTTAGCCATCAGTGCATGCTGGGAGTTGTAGTTTTGCCACAGCTGGAGGCACACTGGTGAGGAAACACAGTTAAGTAACAGAACCTAACTCAGTGGTTCCCCACCAGTGTGCCTCCAGCTGTTGCAAAACTACAACTCCCAGCATGCACTGACAGACCGTGCATGCTGGGAGTGTTCGTTTTGTAACAGCTGGGGGCACCCTGGTGAGGAAACACAGTTAGGTAACAGAACCTAACTCAGTGGTTCCCCACCAGTGTGCCACCAGCTGTTGCAAAACTACAACTCCCAGCATGCACTGACAGACCGTGCATGCTGGGAGTGTTCGTTTTGTAACAGCTGGAGGCACCCTGGTGGGGAAGCACTGAGTTTGTCTGTTCCCTAACACGGTTTTCCTCACCAGTGGGCCTCCAGCTGTGGCAAAACTACAACTCCCAGCATGCACGGTCTGTGAGTCCATGCTGAGAGTTGAAGTTTTGCAACAGCTGGAGGTTTGACCCCCCCCCCCCCCTAATGTGAACGTACAGGGTACATTCACACGAGCTGGGGTTTACAGTAAGTTTCCCGCTACAAATTTGAGCAGCAGAAAATTTTCCACCGCAGCTCAAACTCCCAGCGGAAAACTCACTATGAACCCCCGCCCGTGTGAATATACCCTAAAAACCCTACACTACGCTACCACAAAATAAAGAGTAATACACTACATATACCCTTACACAGTGTAAACCCCCCCCCCCCCCCTATAAAAATTCAAAACGTCTGGTACGGCACTGTTTGCAAAAAGGAGCCTCCGGCTGTTGCAAAACAACAACTTCCAGCATTGCCGGACAGCCATTGACTGACCAGGCATGCTGGGAGTTTTGCCACAGCTGGAGGCACCCTGTTTGGGAAACACTGCTGTAGGGTATTTATGGTAGCAGAGTCAATTGTAATGCTTGCATCCGGGTCCTCCCCTATGCAAATCCCTAATTTAGTCCTCAAATGCGCATGGCGCTCTCTCAGTTTGGAGCCCTGTCATATTTCAAGGAAACGGTTTAGGGACACATATGGGGTATTTCCGTACTCGGGAGAAATTGCGTTACAAATTTTGGGGGCTTTTTCTAATTTTACCACTTATAAAATGGAAAAGTTGGGGTCTACACCAGTATGTTTTTTTACACTAACATGCTGGTGTTGTCTCATACTTTTTATTTTCAAAAAAGACCCCCAAAATTTGTACAGAAATACCCCATATGTGGGCGTACAATGCTCTGCAGAGGCACGAAAAGGCTCAGTAGTGAGAGCGCAATATGTACATTTAAGGCCTAAATTGGTGATTTGCACAGGTGGCTGATAGTTGCAACGGTTCTGACATAAACACACAAAAAAAAAAAAAAAAACACATGTGACCCCATTTTGGAAACTGCATCCCTCATGGAACATAACAAGGGGTATAACAATCTAATTTTTCACTTTCAAGTCCAACTTCAATGCAAACCTGTCAAACACCTGTGAGGTGTTAAGGTTCGCTGTACCCCTTGTTACGTTCCTGGAGGGGTGTCGTTTCCCAAATAGTGTGCCATGTGTTTTTTTTTTTGCTGTTCTGACACCATGGGGGCTTGCTAAATGCAACATGCCCCCCAAAATCCATTTCAGCAATATTCACCCTCTAAAATCCCACAGTTGCTCTTTCCCTTTTGAGCCATGTTGTGAGCCCACAGAGCACTTTGCGTCAATATATGAGGTATTTCCATACTCAAGAGAAGTTGGGCTACAAATTTTGTGGGACTTTTTCTCCTAAGAACCCTTACAAAAATGTAAAAAAAATTTGGGCTACATGAACATGTTAGTATAAAAAATGGAAATCTTAATTTTTCTCCTCCACTTTGCTGCTGTTCCTGTGAAACACCTAAAGGGTTAACAAACTTTGTTAATGGCATTTGAATACTTTGAGGGGTGCAGTTTCTACAATGGGGTCATTTGTGGTATATTTCTCACAAAAAGGCCCCTCAAAATCCACTTCAGACTTGACTGGTCCCTGAAAAATTCTGATTTTTAATTTTTCGTGAAAATTTTGTAAAAATGCTGCTATACTTTGAAGCCCTCTAATGTCTTAAAAAAGTTAAAACATGAAAACTTTACGATGCAAACATAAAGTAGACATATTCGGGGACATTTATCATTGTTGCTTTGGTAATCGAGTTCTGTTGGCATTTTTTTCTTGCTTTTGGTTTTGCTTTTGTGTGACACATTTATTAAACTACCACAGGGGGTTGATAAATTTGGCTTACATAAGCAAAAACCAATAAATCACTTTTAAATACCATTTTTTTTTTGCACACATAAGCAAAAACCGATAAATGACTACAGAACACAATTTTTCAGCTTTGAATTTTTATATATATATATATATATATATATATATATATATATATATATATTATATATATATATATATATATATATATATATATATATACACACACACACACACACACACACACACACACACACACACACCGTATATACTCGAGTATAAGCCGACCCGAATATAAGCCGAGGCCCCTAATTTCACCCCAAAATCCCAGGAAAAGTTATTGACTCAATACATCATCCCCCTGTCATCATCCAGACCCCCGTCATTAACACCCCCTTCATCATCACCGCCTGTCATCATCCCCCCTTCATCATCACCCTGTCATCATCCCCCCTTCATCATCACCGCCTGTCATCATCCCCCCTTCATCATCACCGCCTGTCATCATCCCCCCTTCATCATCACCCTGTCATCATCCCCCCTTCATCATCACCGCCTGTCATCATCCCCCCTTCATCATCACCGCCTGTCATCATCCCCCCTTCATCATCACCCTGTCATCATCCCCCCTTCATCATCACCGCCTGTCATCATCCCCCCTTCATCATCACCGCCTGTCATCATTCAAACTTCATCATCACCGCCTGTCATCATCCCCCCTTCATCATCACCGCCTGTCATCATTCAAACTTCATCATCACCGCCTGTCATCATTCCCCCTTCATCATCACCGCCTGTCATCATCCCCTCCTTCATCATCACCGCCTGTCATCACCCCCCCTTCATCATCCCCGCCTGTCATCATCCCCTCCTTCATCATCACCGCCTGTCATCACCCCCCCTTCATCATCCCCTTGTCATCATCCCACACCCCCCCCCTTCATCATCCCCTTGTCATCATCCCCTTGTCATCATCCCCACCCCCTTCATCATCCCCTTGTCATCATCCCCTTGTCATCAGCCCCCCCCCCACCTTCACCATCACCGCTTGTCAAAGTCTGATACAGTGGTCTTCTGCGGACCTCCAGAGGTTTCAAAACAACAACTCCCAGCAAGCCCGGGCAGCCATCGGCTGTCCGGGCTTGCTGGGAGTTGTAGTTTTGAAACCTCTGGAGGTCCGCAGGTTGAAGACCACTGCGGCCTTCAATATCATCTAGCCCCCCCTCTCACCCCCTTTAGTTCTGTACTCCGGGCTGCCATCTTCACCGGGGGGGCCTCTTTTCCGCGCTTCGGGCCCGAAATAGAGGCGTTGCCTTGATGACGACGCAGACGGACGTTGGTAATGAACGTCCCCCTGCATTGTCGTCAAGGCAATGTGACTATTCCGGGCCCGAAGCGCGGAGAAGAGGCCCCCCCCCCGGTGAAGATGGCAGCTCGGAACCACTATCCCACCGGACGACCTCCCACCGGACAGTCCTGCAGCACCGGACCAGCGGAGCACCGTCCCGCCGAGCGGAGGTGAGTACAGAACTAAAGGGGGTGAGAGGGGGGCTGGATGATGTCGAAGGCCGCAGTGGTCTTCAACCTGCGGACCTCCAGAGGTTTCAAAACTACAACTCCCATCAAGCCTGGACAGCCGATGGCTGCCCGGGCTTGCTGGGAGTTGTAGTTTTGAAACATCTGGAGGTCCGCAGGTTGAAGACCACTGAGGGCGGAGAGGTCACTCGAGTATAAGCCGAGGGGGGTGTTTTCAGCACGAAAAATCGTGCTGAAAAACTCGGCTTATACTCGAGTATATACGGTATGTATGTTTTTTTTTTTACCCTTTTTACCACTTTTTTTTTTACCCTAAATGTACTAATTCATTTTTTTTCTTCTCATTTCAGATCCGTGTATCTTGTGGATTACTTTAGATTCAGGGGAGTGCAGTGATTAGCATTTTTTTGGTTTAATGTTAATAAAATGGTGAATGAGGACTTTTGGGGGAGTGTTTTTTTGGAATACATTTTTTTTTAAATGTGTTGTTTTTTTTAATTTACTTGGCAGGCTTAGTAGTGGAAGCAGTATTATAGACAGAGTCCATTATTAAGCTGAGGCTTAGCATTAGCCCCCAAAACAGCTAGCGCTAACCCCCAATTATTTCCCCGTTACCCACCACCACAGGGGTGCTGGGAGGAGCCGGTACCACCAGGCCCAAAGCCTCAAATATGGCGCTCCTGAGCCTAGGCGGTAACAGGCTGGTGTTATTTAGGCTTGGGAGGGCCAGTAACAATGGTCCTTGCCCACCCTGGTAACATCAGGCTGTTGCTGCTTGGTTGGTATTTGGATAAAAATAGGGGGAACCTTATCTTTGTTTTGCATGAATAATTATAAAAAAAATAAAATAAACGCATAGGGTTCCCCCTATTTTTATTTTCAGCCAAATACCAACCAAGCAGCAACAGCCTGATGTTACCAGGGTGGGCGAGGACCATTGTTACTGGCCCTCCCCAGCCTAATTAATGCCAGCCTGTTACCGCCTAGGCCCAGGAGCGCCATATTTGATGCTCCGGGCCTATTGGTACCGGCTCTTCCCGGCACCCCTGTGGTGGTGGGTACCGGGGTAATAATTGAAGGTTACGCTAGCTGTGTTGGGGGCTAACACTAAGCATAGGCTTAGTAATGGATTCCGTCTATTAGACTAAGCCTTTCAAGTAATTAAAAAAAAAAAAACACAACACGTTTCAAAAAATTTTATTCCAAAAAACACTCTCATTAACATTAAACAGGTTTAAAAAAGACGCTGGTCATTGAAGCAGTCCACCAAATCCGAAATAGTCCACAGGATACATGGATCTGAAATGAGGAGAAAAAAAGAAAAATAGGTTAATACATTTATTGTCACCCGTCCGCGCCTGACTACAACTCCCAGCATGCCCTTACAGTAAGAGCATGCTGGGAGTTGTAGGGGGGGGTGACAATCTCCCGCACCACATGACTACAACTCACAGCATGCCCTTACAGTAAGGATATGCTGGGAGTTGTAGTCATGTGGTGCGGGAGATTGTTACCCCCGCCCCCCCCCCCACACACACACACACTACAACTCCCAGCATATCGTTATTGTAAGGACATGCTGGGAGTTGTATTTGTGCGGCAGATTGCAGATGACAGGCTTGTCACCCGCCCCCCTACAACTCCCAGCATGCCCTTACAGTAAGGATATGCTGGGAGTTGTAGTGTGTGTGTGGGGGGGGGGCAGGGGTAACCATCTCCCGCACCACATGACTACAACTCCCAGCATATCCTTACTGTAAGGGCATGCTGGGAGTTGTAGGGGGGCAGGTGAAAAGCCTGTCACCTGCCACACAACTACAACTCCCAGCATGTCCTTACAGTAAGGGCATGCTGGGAGTTGTAGTCATGTGGTGTGGGAGATTGTCATCCCCCCCCCCTACAACTCCCAGCATGCTCTTACTGTAAGGGCATGCTGGGAGTTGTAGTTGTGCGGCAGGGGGGCAGGTGACAAGCTTGTCACCCCCCCCCCCCCAACTCTCCCAGCATGCCCTTCCTGTAAGGACATGCTGGGAGTTGTAGTCGTGCCAGCCAGGGAAGAGGGTGGTAATGAGCTCCGCTCCTTGGCTGCAGTGATCAGAGAATCACTGTAATTTCATATTTCCTGCCGGGTGACGTGACACGGGACTCAGCGGGAAATTTGAAATTACAGCAAACTCTGCGGCGCTGTAGTAAGGAGCCCGGGCTGACATAACACTGCAGCCGCCCGGGACTCCCTCAGCCAGGCAGGGAGATGTGCAGAAGCCGTCCCTGCCATCTCTCGGTGTGTACCGCAGTGCTGAGGGATGACAGGGACGGCACCTACACATCTCCCTGACGGCTGTGGGAGTCCCGTGGGGGGCAGCTGAGTTATATCAGCCCGGGCTCCTTACCAGGCGCTGCGGAAATAAAAGTTGACGGAGCCCGGGCGGCTGAAGTGAGGTTAGCCCGGGCACCTTACCACGGTGCCGCAGGATATTTGAGGAGCCCGGGAGGGTGCAGACTGATGCCAGCCCGTCTCCTTTTAACATCTAGCGGAACCGCGCAGCTTTTAGTCCCTAATGTAATATCAAATTTCCCGTGATTGGCTGCTCGGTCCTGGCCAATTACGGGACCCAGCGGGAAATATGAAATTACATTAAGGGAAATAGAAACTCCACTGCGCCGAGGTTTGTTAAAAGGAGCCCAGGCTGGAATCAGTCTTCAGCCGCCCGGGTTCCTCCGATTCTATCCCCGCTACCCTAATACAATGATGGGGATGGGGACACTGCTTTATATAACCCCCACCCCCCTTGTCTTCCACCCGCCCGCGCCGCACATTGTCCGCCCGCTACAATACTACAACTCCCAGCATGCCCTCACTGTATGGACATGCTGGGAGTTGTAGTCTTGCAACAGGTAGCAGACAGATGGGAGATGTGCAGCGCAGGCGGGTGGGAAACAAGGGGGGGTGTCCTTATGTTAGGGTAGCGGGGTTAGAATCAGACAGAGCTGGGCGGCTGCAGAGTGATGCCAGCCCGGGCTCCTTTGTACAGTTGCAATATATTTCCCGCTGGAGCTGTGATCACGGCTGCCAGCGGGAAATATAAAATTTGCTCTCAAAAGCCGTTTTGTGTGCCAGCTCCGAGCTGGCTTACATTTACGCAGTTTTTGAGGGCTTGCGACTTTTTATGCGACTTTCGCACTTGATAATTCCCTGACCACTGCAAAGTAAAAAATAAAATTTACTTTCGTACACTCTTTTGTAGCTTTTTGCTTACAGCCAAAAGTCGCACAAAAAATTGCTTAAGTGCTAATGCGACCTTTTGTGCGACTTTTGTAAGCAAAAAAAGAGCTCTAAATCCCTTGATAAATGTCCCCCATTGTATTTGTGAATCAATATATAATTTGGAATGTCCATTTTTCTTACAGGCAGAAAAATGCTAAATTTTCAAAATTTTGGGATTTTTGACCAAAAAAAGATGCAAGTAACGACAAAAATTACCACTATGTTAAAGTAGAATATGTCACGAAAAAACAATCTCAGAATCAGAATGAAAAGTAAAAGCCTTCCAGAGTTATTCATATATAAAGTGACAGTGGTCAGATTTGCAAAAAAGGGCCGTGTTGTTAAGGTGAAAATGAGCTGAATCCTTAAGGGGTTAAAAATCTAAATATAGCTATTAACTGTTACAGTTTAATAAAGGGAATAAGTGCCTCCTCCAATAAAAAATGAATTCCCCCTCTTTTCCCATTTTATAAAAAAATTTTTTTTTTTTAAATAAAATAAATCAACATATTTGGTAGAATAGTCTGAATGACTAAAATATAACGTTAATGACTCCATACGGTGAACGACATAAAACATAAAAATAACAAAGTCCAATGCTGAATTGTGATCACATCCCGGAAAAAAAAAAAAAGGAATAAAAAGTCATCAAAAATCACATATACACAAATGTGGTACTGATGAAAACAACAAATCACAGATTAAGTGCCCATACAAGCATAACCATATGAATAAAACATGTCCAGGGGTTAACCCCTTGGGTACGGAGGGTTTTCCCGTTCTTGCACTTTCGTTTTTTCCTCTATATGATGGCTCCATATGATTTACTCCTCTAGCCGCAAATCACATTCTAACATACCTGGCCCCGAATACAGAAGTGACGAGCGGTACTTAGTCCCGCCCCCTATGGGCGTCAGAGAGAGGCGGGGACGGATGACGTCACGCTGGGGTGCCAGGATATGACGCCAGACGCCAAGGATCGCGGCAAGGCAGCGCATAGAAGCCGGTCGGACTTTTACTGGCTCCCCGCCATTGCGGGTTTGCGCACCTTCCGGGATCCTGTAATTGGCGGTTACATCAGCGGACTGTGAGTAACGAGTGGCGGCGATACCGCTATTTTTTTGCAGGTGCCGCGCAGCAACTCCTTACAGGGATATTTGTTGTATTCTTTCTTTAGGTACTGGGAGACGGACCACGGACTGTGAGTGAGAGCCCTATACATGAAAGGATATTATATTGTACCTGATCATATGGTCTGACTGGCTTTATGTATCTTCTTTATAGGTTATCTCCTTTGGATCCGCTGTAATTACACCCGCATAGTGGCACCTAGTATCGGGGTGCCACATGCAGATCAATTACACCAGCATAGTGGCACTTAGTACAGGGGTGCTACATGCATTTATCTATGTTTATATATTGAGTGACGCCATTGTTATCTCCTTATCTCACACATTTTCCACATTGTTGAGACTTTCTATATATATGAAGTTCTCCTGATGACGCTCTAGACTAGGGCAGAAACGCGTAGAGAACGATATATATCTGAGAACGGTATATATTCATATAAATCCACCGGATTGGTGGCGCTCTGAATACTGGTAAATCCACCATACGGGTGGTAACCTAGAGTGGATCCTGTGTATCAGTTTTTAAGATGGTATTGGTCCACAATAACTTCAGTGGTGTATTTTAAAATTATTATATTAAAAGTTATATTTTAGTAGCACTCCCCTCACACTTTTTTCTAAAAAAGTTTTTTTTTTTGCATTTCTGATGCTGGGAGATGATATGACCCCTTGTAGGTCAGCTAAATCATTCTACATACAAAATTTTTGGAATCTGTTTATGTGATGGCTAGTTTGGTCACTGGATCACCAAATTTGGCAGATTGGCTCACGGAAGCAAAAGAAGTGTTTTCGGAGCGAATGTACTCACAGCCTAAATACACACCCTCTCTGAAAGTAGCCCTTAGGGACCTTGTCTCTTGTTATAAAGATTATGCAGTTTCATTCTGGGAAATCCAAACATTTGAAAACTACTTAAGACATAACATAGTTCCCCGAGGTCTGAGAATTCCGGTGTTACCGGC
Source organism: Hyla sarda (assembly GCF_029499605.1). Taxonomy (NCBI): domain Eukaryota; kingdom Metazoa; phylum Chordata; class Amphibia; order Anura; family Hylidae; genus Hyla; species Hyla sarda. The sequence goes on from NW_026610709.1 coordinate 120,894, forward strand.
ACCCAGACTTAGAACAACAACAGTATTAAAAAAGTGGGAAACTGAAGCTACAGCCACCTCGCTGAAATTCATTCAAATATTGTTGGAGGAAGAAGAAACTAGACTAACGGTAGCAGAAGCTAAATTGAATGAGCAACGAGATACTGTATTAAGATTTAAGGACGACCCAGAATTTTATAACAAAGAAACACATACCAAAAATATATTGGAACGTTTTCAGTATCAATTAAAAGAAAGGAAACACTTACAATTCATCAGGGACTTACAGGAATTCAGAGATAATAGAGCTTACACCGTATTGTCCAGAGTACCCACACCTCGGGAGACTGAGACTGAGATTTCCTCCTCGGATACCGAGCCTGGTGAAGGAGACAGAGCTCCAGCACGCGGTAAACGAGGAGGAGCACCCTACCGCGCGCGAGGTACGCGGGGTAACTCCCGTGGACGTGGGAACTATAAAAAGAAATCTAACCACAATCAGGAATGGTCGGATACGGGCTCTTTGCCTTCATCCTCTGCTGGGCATTTTTTAGGGGGGGAATACAAGGACCAGAGTCGAGATCCTTACCCCACCCGAACCAGAGAACCCAGAGTCTAAATACAGGAGTTGATAGATCCTCATTACAAGTGGTGAATCTATCCAAACAACAACTATCCCAGGAACAAATCGGGGTCCTTGCACAGGGTCTCTCATTTGTACCCACGGTCACATTTGACCAATTCAATTTGATTAAGGACCTCCATCTGTTTGGGCGTAGACTAAAATGGCAAAAATTCTTTAAAACACGAGACAGAAAGGAATGTTTGGAGTTAGGTATCGGTATAAATGATCTACCAGCCACAAGAGATCTAGCATCATTATTAGATGACAACCATAGATCAAGAGGTGAAGGACCATTTACTACCTGTAAGTTAAAAAGTAAAGTATTCCCTCCTACAGGCGAAACATCCTGTATAGATGTGTTTCTGGATTTGGTGATCAGAGATATAGAGGACCTGAATCTTCCCTCCATACCTCAGGATCGGACCAACTTCTCATATCAAGAGAAGTTGGCTATCAAACAACTACAGAAGAATGATAAATTGGTCATCAAAGCCGCAGATAAGGGGGGTAACATTATAGTCATGGATCGTACACAATACATAGATATGTGCAATAGACTATTAAAAGATAGCCTTACTTATGAAACATTATCGGGAGACCCTACTTCCAAATATAAAAAAGAACTTACTAAAATACTATCTATAGCTAAGGAACGAAAACTCATCAGTGACTCGGAATTTCAATTTTTGCTGCCCAAATCCGTTACTGTCCCCACCTTCTATGCCCTCCCAAAGGTCCACAAAGGGACTAACCCTCTAAAAGGGAGACCCATAGTGGCGGGCATAGGAGGTCTGGGACAGAATCTCGGGATATATATTGATCAAATTTTTAGAGAATTCGTATTAGCCCTCCCTTCATACACGAGAGACACGATGGATCTCCTTAATAAAATGGAAGGAATAGAGGTGGAACAGGATGTGTTGCTGGCTAGCATTGACGTGGAGTCGTTATATTCATCTATCCCGCATGATATTGGACTAGCAGCAGTCTCGCATTACTTATCCCAACGGGGCATACAGATGAGATTACACAATGAATTTGTCCTGGAAATATTGAGGTTCACACTCACACATAATTATTTTCTCTTCGACAGGACTTACTTCCACCAGCTCAGAGGGACCGCAATGGGGAGCCCTAGTGCCCCCAGTTATGCTAATCTCACTCTGGGCTGGTGGGAGGCCACCCAAGTCTTTGTCGAAGAAAGGGAATATTTTAGTGAACGTGCCCTAGTTTGGGCGCGTTTTATAGATGATATTTTTATATTGTGGCAGGGCAGCACTGATGAGTTTAAAGAATTCCTGAGATTACTGAACCATAATAGTCTAGGACTTGCATTAACATATGAATACCATGACTCACATATCCCATTCTTGGACATCTCAATCCAAAAAACTCCTAAGGGTAAACTGCGGACCACCATACATAGAAAAGTGACGTCCACGAACAGCCTCCTGAGGTGGGAAAGCTGCCACCCGGGACCCCTCAAAAGGGGTATCCCGAGGGGGCAGTACCTCCGCCTCAGGAGGAACTGTTCTGACAAACAGGATTTCCTGAGGGAAGCAATGGATCTCAGACAGAGATTCAGAAATAGAGGGTATCCGGACTACATCTTAAGATCAGCTTATCAAAATGCCCTTAAAACTCCCAGGGAAAACCTGTTGACCCCCAAACAGACAGACCAGATGATACAGCCTACACGTGTGATTGCCACCTTTGATCATGCTTCTCCAATGATACGAGGAATACTTGAGAAACATTGGAGGATTCTACGGATGGATCCTGATCTGAGGGACACAGTATCGGACAAACCCCAGATCACATATCGGAGAGGTAGGAATATAGGGGATTTAGTAACACATAGCCATCTCCCCCCTATACCATCTAAAGGGAGCACTTGGCTTAATAAAACACCTATAATTGGTAACTTTCCCTGTGGACATTGTAAGGCGTGCCCTAACATGATAAAAACTAAAGAAATTCTCTATGAGAGGACAGGTAAAATACATACCATTCGTAGCTTCATTAACTGTAGCACTTGTGGTATAATTTACTTGGCAATTTGTCCATGCCATAAAAGATACATAGGGAAAACATTCCGACCTTTTAAGAAAAGAGTGTTAGAACATCTGGGAGATGTCAGAAACAATAGAGATACCTCCCTGGCTCGCCATATGAATTCCGTACATAGTGGCTGCTATGATCATCTTATGTTCATTGGATTAGAACAAATTCATCCATCTCCAAGAGGGGGTGATTTTGATAAACTTTTACTCCAGAAGGAGTGCAGACTTATATACGAAATGGGTACGATGGAACCTATAGGTCTCAATGACCAATTAAGTTTTGCTCCCTTTTTATAGGTCAGGCCATGTGGGGATGATACTGGTTATGGTGACCAGTAGGCAGTAAGTGGAGATCTTAGTAGATCTATCAGCTAGTGTCACCAAACTAGTAAGGGAGTGACAGGACAAGTAGGAGGTACGAGAGCAGGGTCCGCCCTTATTACGGCGATAACACTGCCTAGGGATCAGGGCATCAGTTAGCATAGGGTAAGATCAGGTTCCCTAGGCCCAGTTTTAATGCCACTCCATTATTCCCTGATAGCCTCCCCAACTGTATCATCCCCACTTTGTCAGGTCAATACCTAACTGTATCTTCCCCCCTTTATAATACAATTTTCTAAATTTATCTATTATTGCTTAGTTGGCTAGGAACACAATTCTTTCTCAGTTGGCTAATTGTATACTCTGGTCTGTTTTGGAGGTTCACAGATATCCACTTAAGAATAGGGGCATTCCCTGGGAATTTTAGTGAACTGAAACAGGGGCCTCACAACCCCTTGCCTTTTTGTTCAAAGAGAGGGGGGTTTGGAGATGAGCCATTCTTTAGGGAATCCCTTTGAGAATATTACATCAGTGGATTTGTCCGGGTTGTTTTCAAAGATTGAGGGACCCAGTGCCTGTATTATTAAATTAGGCACCTTAGCGTCCCGGTCCTCTCCACTGATGTTTATTTATTTATTAACCTAAATATAATATCTACCCCTCAAAGATGTATTCCGTATGGCTCCAACATTAAACCCCACCTCTCCACCATATAGGGCCACTTAGAGGTGCTTAGTAGCAATGAATTTATATATATTTGGGTAGCATCTCCTAATAAGCTCCAATTTTAGGCTGTCCAGTATTCTAGCATGTGATCATAATTGGTGCCGGTCACTGAGGAATTAATGTATTTACTCCTCTAGCCGCAAATCACATTCTAACATACCTGGCCCCGAATACAGAAGTGACGAGCGGTACTTAGTCCCGCCCCCTATGGGCGTCAGAGAGAGGCGGGGACGGATGACGTCACGCTGGGGTGCCAGGATATGACGCCAGACGCCAAGGATCGCGGCATGGCAGCGCATAGAAGCCGGTCGGACTTTTACTGGCTCCCCGCCATTGCGGGTTTGCGCACCTTCCGGGATCCTGTAATTGGCGGTTACATCAGCGGACTGTGAGTAACGAGTGGCGGCGATACCGCTATTTTTTTGCAGGTGCCGCGCAGCAACTCCTTACAGGGATATTTGTTGTATTCTTTCTTTAGGTACTGGGAGACGGACCACGGACTGTGAGTGAGAGCCCTATACATGAAAGGATATTATATTGTACCTGATCATATGGTCTGACTGGCTTTATGTATCTTCTTTATAGGTTATCTCCTTTGGATCCGCTGTAATTACACCCGCATAGTGGCACCTAGTATCGGGGTGCCACATGCAGATCAATTACACCAGCATAGTGGCACTTATTACAGGGGTGCTACATGCATTTATCTATGTTTATATATTGAGTGACGCCATTGTTATCTCCTTATCTCAAACATTTTCCACATTGTTGAGACTTTCTATATATATGAAGTTCTCCTGATGACGCTCTAGACTAGGGCAGAAACGCGTAGAGAACGATATATATCTGAGAACGGTATATATTCATATAAATCCACCGGATTGGTGGCGCTCTGAATACTGGTAAATCCACCATACGGGTGGTAACCTAGAGTGGATCCTGTGTATCAGTTTTTAAGATGGTATTGGTTCACAATCACTTCAGTGGTGTATTTTAAAATTATTATATTAAAAGTTATATTTTAGTAGCACTCCCCTCACACTTTTTTCTAAAAAACGTTTTTTTTTTTCCATATGATGGCTTATTTTTTGCACGTATACCATTGACTGTGCGGTTTAATTAACTATATATTTTTATAATTCCGACATTTCTGTATGCGGCGATACCATATATGTTTATTTACACAGTTTTTGGATTTTTTTTTTACGGGAAAAGGGGGGTGATTCAAGCTTTTTTCACTTTTTTTTTCCAATGTTATAGCTCCCATAGGGACCTATAACACTGCACACACTGATCTTTTACATTGATCAATGGTTTCTCATAGGAAACCATTGATCAATGATTCTGCCGCTTGACTGCTCATACCTGGATCTCAGGCACTGAGCAGTCATTTGGCGTTCGGACAGTGATCAAGTTGAACGCTGCATCTAAAGGGTTAATAGCGCGCGAAACCACGATCAGTGCTGCTCGCTATTAGCCTCGGCTCCCGGCTGTTGTTAGGGGCCTGGCCCGACCCGCTATGATGCTGTGCCACGGCGTGGCCCCGCATTATAGAAAGGTGGTGGGCGGAGGGCGTATAGGTATGCCCTCCGTCCCCAACAGGTTAAAGGAGATCTTTAGTGCTTATAACTTATACCCCAACCTAAGGATAGGGGATGAGTTATAGATCGCGGGGGGGTCCGAGCACTGGGGTCCCCCGCGATCTCCTGTATGGGGCCGTGGCAATGAACAGGAAAGGGGGCATTCTGTTCCCGCATGACGCGGCAGCCGGCACGCCCTTCCATGACTTCCATAGAAATACATGGAGGGGCGTGCCCGCTGCCGCGTCAAGCGGGAACGGAATGCCCCCTTTCCTGTACATAACTGTGGCCCCGTACAGAAGATGGCGGGGGGCCCGATCGCTCGGACCCCCCCCCGTGATCTATAACTTATACCCTATCCTTAGGATGGGGGATAAGTTATAAGCACTACAGATCTTCTTTAAATGTGAGTGCAGGTGCAGTGACCATGCCGGCGTATAAGATGACTTGGCGTATAAGACGACCCCCAACTTTGCCGTGCTGGGAGTTGTAGTTTCACAACAGCTGGAGGCACCCTGGTTTTTAGTATACAGTATTAGTTTTTACTTGCTCTGGCCGGCCCCCGCCTGCAGCTACACACAGGAGCCGGCCCGGGCAGATAATCAGAAGTTTTCCTATCCCGGACCTCAATACACGGCGTATAAGACGACCCCCGGCTTTTCAGAAGAAAATTTGGGGTTGAAAAGTCGTCTTATACGCCGGGATATACGGTATTTATATATTTTTAACCCCTTCAGGACAGTTTTTTTCATTTTTGCACTTAGTTTTTTCCTCCTCACCTTCTTAAAATCATAACCCTTTCAATTTTCTACATACACAGTCCTATAAGGGCTGTTTTTTTGTGCCAACTATTGTACTTTGTAATGACAACAATAATTTCACCACAAAATCTACGGCAAAACTAGGGAAAAAAAAAAACTCCATTCTGATTTTTTTTTTTAGGGGGTTCAGATTCTACACAGTGCACTTTTCGGTAAAAATTACACCTTATATTTATTCTGTAGATCCATACGATTAAATTGATACACAGCTTATTAAGGTTTGATTTTGTTTTACTTCTGTTAAAAAAAAATTATTACTTTTACACCAAAATTAGTACGTTTAAAATTGTCCTCTTCTGACCTCTATAACTTTTTTTTAATTTTTCCGTATACAGCAAACAATTAGCCCTCATACAGTTTAAAACATACTTATATTGTTCAAAAAGTTAGATATTTTTTTGAAGCAGTACAAAAAGAGTAAAGCGTTTACCCAAGCATTGACCCTCAGTATAAAAAGAACATGTCAGTGAATAAAAACGAAAACCCTCAAAAGTTGCCAAATTGTGGTTTTCTTTTCAATTTCCAGCCGTAAATAATATATATATATTTTTTTATAGTACCGTACATTTTATGTTACCGTACATTACAAAGTACAGTTGGTCGCAAAATAAACAACAACTCATATTGGTCTTTGGGTGGAAAATTAAAATATTTATGGCTCTTAGAAGGGGAGGAGGAAAAAATGAAAATGTAAAAATGAAAATTTCCTTTGTCCTCAAGACCAAAATGGGCTGTGACCCTGAAGGGGTTAAAACTGTAATCGTCAAATCCTTTGTAAACCCCCAGTATAACTGTACATAGTGTAAGTAAAGTACAGTACAGCCATTACAATGGATACACATACACGTGATGTCATCTGCTGTGACATCACACATCAAAGAGACTTTCTCCAGGGTAGAATCCAATCCCTAACACTTATTTCCTCGGTTCGGCGGGTGAACACGTTCTCCTACTAGACCTGCGCTTATTTTGCAAATTGAAGAGAATTTTGTCTATTTAGGCAAAAGGATCCTGTAAGGACGGTGACCATGAAGCTAAGAGGTAGGAATAATGAAAACTTCCAAAATTTCAGTTTATAAATGGATTTAACATGAATGTATTAGTGTAAAGTTAATATAGTAGAGTGCAGTAAAGTTACTGATGTTCTCTTGTACAGTCTATCCTGGGTGGCTTTAAAGGGGGGCTTCCCCAGCGTTCGGCACTTTTTGTTCCAAACGCTTGGAGCGGGCGGCGGGGGTTGTGACATTAGGGCCACACCCCCTCAATGTAAGTCTATGGGTAGGTTGTGGTGTGACCTCACGAGGGGCGTGGCCATGAAGTTGCGACCCTGTCGAATGCTGAATGAACGCTGGGTGCTGCACAGAGATCGCTGAGGTACCAGCTGCGGGACCCCTGCAATCAGACATCTTATCCCCTATCCTTTGGGTAGGGGATAAGATGTCTAGAGGCAGAGTACTCCTTTAAGTCTCTTACAGCAATTGAGCAAATGTTTATTCCTGTGAGATAAATGATTTCAGTTTGTGAATCAATGCTTTAAGTATTTTGCCTTCTAAAAGAAAACATGGGAAGCTACTCTGATATTAGTGAAATAATATAATAATAGTAGTAATATAATTATAATAACAATGTTTTAGTCACACACAAGTTTAAAAAAAGCTTCATACAGTGACAATACAGTGATCCATGACATCTAATCTTCTAGCATATAGCCTATAAAATATTTATAGTTTGCTGTATAAATTACAGTTTTAACAAAAAAAGTATATATATATATATATATATGTATATATATATACACACATATATATATATATATATATATATATATATATACATATATATGAACATATGTATTTACATATATATATATACATAAATAAATGAATGAATATAGGTCTAATATATTGTATCCTGTCGCTATTTTGCAGATATCCCAGTTCTCTCGGTGCCTGTCGTGTGTCTCATACATTACGTGACGAGTTTCCTTTGGCGGTATACTAACCTATATCATTATAAGGTCACTCCACCATATTATGAGATCCATAAAATACCTGGGAAGAAGATTAAGCACCGTGGTCAGCGAGCAGATGTGGCTATTGACATGGCTTTAGGTGACAATTCAGACCCACATGAATCCAGGCACAGCGATCATGTGACAGTCACCATGGCGGATAACCAGATGGATTTACCAACAACCTCTGAAGATGCCTCGGAGCCCAAAGTGTCTTGGCTGCAGCGGACTTGGCAATATGCTAAAAGCAAACTGAAGTGGCCCAATTATGTATCCAATGTGTGGGTTGGAGCATGGGCCATGGCCAACCGCACACTAACCGGCATGATGACCACATTCAAGATGCCATTTTACTTCCTACATACAAAGCTAAGAAGTATTACAGCAAAGGCCATTGACGATCAATGTGAACCAGTTTAACAAGATGCTGATTGGGTCACACAAGGTCTGCATATGGTTGGGGGTGGGGGTGGGGAGGAGCCCGAAATGCAGCCACCTCCACGTGGTGGGCTCTGGGTCACTTGATACATTAACAAGTGAGCGAGGAGCTGCATAATTCAAGGCACATTTCCCATATTGGACATACAGCTTGTAATAGAGACAGAAGATATTGTCCACATGGAAACAAATTTTGCACATAAGTGGGAAAACAAGCCCCCCTATTGGATGATTAAGGAATCAGAGATCTGTAGAAGGGGAGAGGTGGATTCCCAGGAATGGAGGATGACAATATAACTTTAGCATAATATCTCTGGATAAGTGGATATGGTAGAAACAGTATCATTATTTTTATTACTATTATTATTATTAACCCCTTAACTCCTTAAGGACCCAGGGCGTATGGATACACCCTGGTTTTTTTTATCGTTAAGTATCCAGAGCGTATACATACGCCCGTGGGAATTCAGGTCCCCGCCGCGCACCGGTTGGGGACTGGACTGGGATGCCTCCTGAAATCATTCAGCAGGCATCCCGTGCAACATGTCGCCAATTCCGGGTCATATGGGTCTATGGTGACCCGGAATATAAGGGGGATATCGGTTGTCCGAGACATCCACGATCCCCCTGAAGGGATAGGAGTGAGGTGGCATGGGTGCCACCCCTCCTATCCCTACTATTGGTCATCAAGAAGCGACGACCAATAGCAAATTGGGGGCGGGGGGTTAACTTTCGGTTTCCCTGTTCTGCCCACCCACAGTAGGCAGGGCAGAATGGGGAAACTGACAGGGACCGCCGCCGAAGTTTAATTACTCATGGGCGGCGGTAGAAGGCGGTGATCGATGGGGGTGATCGGCGGCAGAAGAGGAGAACGACGATGCGGCTCCTTGGATCCCACGGAAGCTGGTGAGTTGCCTGGCAACATCTGGAGGTCTACAGTCTGAGACCACTATACAGTGGTCTCTAAACTGGAGCCCTCCAGAAGTTGCAAAACTACAACTCCTAGCATGCCTACACAGCAGTTTGCTGTCTGGGCATGCTGGGATATGTAGTTTTGCAACATCTGGAGGGCCACAGTTTGGAGATCACTGTACAGCGATCTCTTAAACTGTGACCCTCCAGCTGTTGCAAAACTACAAATGCCAGCATGCCCAAACAGCAAACAGCTGTCTCGGCAAGCTGGGAGTTGTAGTTGCGTACCTCCAGCTGTTGCATAACTACGTCTCCCAGCATGCCCTTCGGCGATCAGTACATGCTGGGAATTGTAGTCTTGCAAAAGCTGGAGGCACACTGTTTGGAAAGTACTGAGTCAGGTCACAGAACCTAACTGAAGGTTTTCCAACCAGTGTGACTCCAGCTATTGCTAAAGTACATCTACCAGCATGCATGGTCTGTCAGTGCATGCTGGGAGTTGTAGTTTTGAAACAGCTGGAGGTTTAACTCCCCATGTGAATGTACAGGGTACATTCACATGGGCGAGTTTACAGTGAGTTTTCTGCTTCAAGTTTGAGCTGCGGCAAATTTTTCGCCACAGCCCAAACTCCTAGTGGGCAACTCAACGTAAACCTCCGCCAGTGCGAATGTACCCTAAAAACACTACACTACATAATAAAGGGTAAAACACTACATATACACCCCCTTACACTGTCTCCCCCCCCCCAATAAAAATGAGAAACGTATCGTATGGCCGTGTTTCCAAAACAGATCCTCCAGCTGCTGCAAAACAACAACTCCCAGCATTTCCGGACAGCCGCTCACTGTCCAGGCATGCTGGGAGTTTAGCAACAGCTGGAGGCACCCTGTTTGGAATCACTGGCGTAGAATACCACTATGTCCACTCCTATGCAATCCCTAATGTAGTCCTCAAATGCGCAAGGCGCTGTCTCATTTCGGGGCCCAGTCGTATTTCAAGGAAACAGTTTAGGGCCACATAAGGGGTATTTCCGTACTCTGGAGAAATTGCACTACAAATTTTGGGGGGCTTTTTCTCCTTTTACCCCTTATGAACAGGAAAAGTTGGGGGTTACACCAGCCTGTTAATGTAAAAAAATAAAAATGTTTACACTAACATGCTGGCGTTGCCCCCTACTTTTTATTTTCACAAGCAGGTAAAGGAAAAAAAGACCCCCAAAATTTGTAATGCAATTTCTCCTGAGCATGGAAATACCCCATATGTGGACGTAAAATTCTCTGCGGACGCACAGCAGGGCTCAGGAGTGAGAGCGCACTATGTACATTTGAGGTCTAATTTGGTGATTTGCACAGGGGTGGCTGATTTTACAGCGGCTCATTTTGGAAACTACACCCCTCACGGAACGTAACAAGGGGTACAGTGAGCCTTAATACCCCACAGGTGTTTGAAAATTTTTCATTAAATTTGGATGGGAAAATGAGAAAAAAAAAACTAAACATAATATGCTGGTGTTAACCTAAATTTTTCATTTTCACAAGGGAAAATATGAAAAAGCCCCCCAAAATTTGTAACCCCATTTCTTCTGAGTAAGAACATACCCCATATGTGGATGTAAAGTGCTCTGCGGGTGAACTACAATGCTCAGAAGAGAAGGAGCACCATTGGGCTTTTGAAGATAAATTTTGTCCGGAATTGAAGGCCACGTGTGTTTACAAAGCCCCCATAGAGCCAGAACAATGGACCCCTCCCACATGTGACCCCATTTTGGAAACTACACCCCTCAAGTAATGTAATAAGGGGTACAGTGAGCATTTACGCCCCACAGGTGTCTGACAGATTTTTGGAACAGTGGTCCTTGAAAATGAAAAATGTAATTTTTCATTTGCACAGCTTACAGTTCCAAAGATCTGTCAAACGCCAGTGGGGTGTAAATACTGGTTCTTCAATTTTCTCCTTAAACTTACTGCTATTCCTGTTAAACACCTAAAGGGTTAACAAACATTCTGAATATAATTTTGTATACTTTGATGGGTGCAGTTTTTATAATGGGGTAATTTATGGGGTATTTCTAATATGAAGACACCTCAAATCCACTTCAAATCTGAACTGGTCCCTGAAAAATTCAGATTTTGAAAATTTTGAGAAAAATTTGAAAATTGCTGCTGAACTTTGAAGCCCACTGATGTCTTCCAAAAGTTAAAAAAAAACATGTCAACTTTATGATGCAAACATGAAGAGATTGTATATGTGAATCAACATATAATTTATTTGGTATGTCTATTTTCCTCACAAGCAGAGAGCTTCAAGGTTAAAAAAAAAGCAAAATTTTAAAATTTTTGAATTTTTTACCAAGAAATGATGCAAGTATTGACGAAAACTTACCACTATGATAAAGTAGAATATGTCACGAAAAAACTATCTCGGAATCAACTTCATAAGTAAAAGCATCCCAGAGTTAGTAATGCTTAAAGTGACAGTGGTCAGATGTGCAAAAAATGCTCTGGTCCTTAAGGCCAAAATGACCTCGATCCTTAAGGGGTTAAAGCAGAAAAGTTTTCCCTTATGTAAATAGCTGAAGTTCTTTATCTACCCTTTATTACCAGTAGCATTGCTAGAGAGTGACAGGGGGGGGGGGGTACCGCATCTGGTGACACCCTAACTAGCCTGCCTGGCACTAAATAGCTGCACTCCAACTATCCCGCAAAAACCCATCCACCGTCCTCAGAAATAAAAAAAGTATTAAAAACATACTATGCCGCACCATGAATATCCGTACTCTGGGGGCTTTTTTGCTCAATTTTGAGCCCACATTTTGTGACGTTGTCAGACCAGAGAAGTAGATTGTCCATATTACCGATCAGTATTAATTGATCGTCCTAATCAGCGAGTACTTGCCGCGTTAGATGAGCCGGCTCGTCCTGAAGCTAAACTGTCACAGCATGTAAACATGGAAACATGCTGTGACATTGAAGTGACTTCAGCTTTCATAGACAGCTGATCATCACAGACATCGTCCGCGGGTCTCCCCATGGCTGGCCTGGCCCCCTGATTGTTGTGATTGGTCAATCAATCCAGATTGACCAATCACAGCAGAGGCAGTTGAAAAAAACTGCCTTTCACAGCTCCGATCTCCTCAGTGTAGGGAGATCTGTGAGGAGATTGGAGCTGTGTGAGCTCTGTGTGAAATAAAACATCAAACAGACCCCTATAACCCCCCCATACCCATCCTAGTGCTCCTGTCTAGGGGACATCAGCTGTCTTGGACATCTGATTGTCACCATGCAGTGATTTCTGTAAACTGTAAGCCTCCTTATGTTGCTAAACTACAACTCCCAGCATGCCCAGACAGCTGTTGGCTGTCAGGGCATGCTGGGATTTGTAGTTTTGCAACATCTGGAGGGCCACAGTTTGGAGATCACTGTGCAGTGATCTCTAAACTGTGGCCCTCCAGATGTTGCAAAACTACAACTCCCAGCATGCACAAACAGCAAACTGCTGACTTGCCATGCTGGAAGTTATCGTTTATACATCTGCCATCTTCACCGGGGGGCCTCTTCTCCGCGCTTCGAGCCCGAAATAGAGGCGTTGCCTTGACGACGACGCAGACGGACGTTGGTAATGAACATCCCCCTGCGTTGTCGTCAAGGCAACGTGACTATTCTGGGCCCGAAGCGCGAAGAAGAGGCCCCCCCGGTGAAGATGGCAGCCCGGAACCACTATCCCACCGGACGACCTCCACACCGGACAGTCCTGCAGCACCGGACCAGCGGAGTACCGTCCCGCCGAGCGGAGGTGAGTACAGAACTAAAGGGGGTGAGAGGGGGGGCTGGATGATGTTGAAGGCCGCAGTGGTCTTCAACCCTTCGGACCTCCAGAGGTTTCAAAACTACAACTCCCAGCAAGCCCGGACTATACAAAAGGACCCCGACGTCCTAGGGACTCTGGCTATGGCTATGGGGACCTATAAACAGGCACCACACGTGCCTCAAGCTGTTGCATAACTACAACTCCCAGCATGTCCTTTGGCCATCAGTGCATGCTGGGAGTTGTAGTTTTGCCACAGCAAGAAGCACACTGGTGACGAAACACAGTTAGGTAACAGAACCTAACTCAGTGTTTCCCCACCAGTGTGCCTCCAGCTGTTGCAAAACTACAACTCCCAGCATGCACTGACAGACCGTTTATGCTGGGAGTGTTCGTTTTGTAACAGCTGGAGGCACCCTGGTGGGGAAGCACTGAGTTTATCTGTTCCCTAACACGGCTGTCCTCACCGGTGGGCCTCCAGCTGTGGCAAAATTACAACTCCCAGCATGCACGGTCTCTGAGTCCATGTTGAGAGTTGAAGTTTTGCAACAGCTGGAGGTTTGACCCCCATAAAAATTTAAAACGTCTGGTACGGCACTGTTTGCAAAAAGGAGCCTCCGACTGTTGCAAAACAACAACTTCCAGCATTGCCGGACAGCCATTGACTGTCCAGGCATGCTGGGAGTTTTGCCACAGCTGGAGGCACCCTGTTTTGGAAACACTGCTGTAGGGTATTTATGGTAGCAGAGTCAATTGTAATGCTTGCATCTGGGTCCTCCCCTATGCAAATCTCTAATTTAGTCCTCAAATGCGCATTGCGCTCTCTCACTTTGGAGCCCTGTCATATTTCAAGGAAACGGTTTAGGGACACATATGGGGTATTTCCGTACTCGGGAGAAATTGCGTTACATATTTTGGGGGCTTTTTCTAATTTTACCCCTTATGAAATGGAAAAGTTGGGGTCTACACCAGTATGTTTTTTTACACTAACATGCTGGTGTTGTCCCATACTTTTTATTTTCAAAAAAGACCCCCAAAATTTGTACGGAAATACCCCATATGTGGGCGTACAATGCTCTGCGGATGCACAACAAGGCTCAGGAGTGAGAGCGCAATATGTACATTTGAGGCCTAAATTGGTGATTTGGACAGAGGTGGCTGATAGTTGCAACGGTTCTGACATAAACACACAAAAAAAATACCCACATGTGACCCCATTTTGGAAACTGCATCCCTCATGGAACATAACAAGGGATATAAAAATCTAATTTTTCACGTGAGGTGTTAAGGTTCGCTGTACCCCTTGTTACGTTCCTGGAGGGGTGTCGTTTCCCAAATAGTGTGCCATGTGTTTTTTTTTGTTTTTTTTTTGCTGTTCTGACACCATGGGGGCTTGCTAAATGCAACATGCCCCCCAAAAACCATTTCAGCAATATTCACCCTCTAAAATCCCACAGTTGCTCTTTCCCTTTTGAGCCATGTTGTGAGCCCACAGAGCACTTTGCGTCAATATATGAGGTATTTCCATACTCAAGAGAAGTTGGGCTACAAATTTTGTGGGACTTTTTCTCCTAAGAACCCTTACAAAAATGTAAAAAAAAATTGGGCCACATGAACATGTTAGTATAAAAAATGGAAATCTTAATTTTTCTCCTCCACTTTGCTGCTGTTCCTGTGAAACACCTAAAGGGTTAACAAACTTTCTTAATGGCATTTGAATACTTTGAGGGGTGCAGTTTCTACAATGGGGTCATTTGTGGTATATTTCTCACAGAAAGGCCCCTCAAATCCACTTCAGACTTAACTGGTCCCTGAAAAATTCTGATTTTTTATTTTTCGTGAAAAGTTTGAAAAAATGCTGCTATACTTTGAAGCCCTCTAATGTCTTAAAAAAAAATAAAAACATGAAAACTTTACGATGCAAACATAAAGTAGACATATTCGGGGACATTTATCATTGTTGCTTTGGTAATCGAGTTCTGTTGGCATTTTTTTATTGCTTTTGGTTTTGCTTTGTGTGACACATTATTAAACTACCACAGGGGGTTGATAAATTTGGCTTACATAAGCAAAAACCAATAAATCACTTTTGAATACCATTTTTTTTTTTGCACACATAAGCAAAAACCAATAAATGACCACAGAACACAATTTTGCAGCTTTGACATTTTTTATCTATATATATATATATATAATATATATATATATATATATATTATATATATATATATATATATATATATATATATATATAAATATATATAAATATATATATATATATATATATATATATATATATATATATATATATATATATATATCTCGTATGTACTCGAGTATAAGCCGACCCGAATATAAGCCGAGGCCCCTAATTTCACCCCAAAATCCCAGGAAAAGTTATTGACTCAAGTATAAGCCTAGGGTGGGAAATACATCATCCCCCCTGTCATCATCCAGACCCCCGTCATTAACACCCCCTTCATCATCACCCTGTCATCATCCCCCCTTCATCATCACCGCCTGTCATCATCCCCCCTTCATCATCACCCTGTCATCATCCCCCCTTCATCATCACCGCCTGTCATCATCCCCCCTTTATCATCACCGCCTGTCATCATTCCCCCTTCATCATCACCGCCTGTCATCATCCCCCCCTTCATCATCACCGCCTGTCATCACCCCCCCTTCATCATCCCCTTGTCATCATCCCACACCCCCCCTTCATCATCCCCTTGTCATCATCCCACACACCCCCCTTCATCATCCCCTTGTCATCATCCCCACCCCCTTCATCATCCCCTTGTCATCATCCCCTTTTCATAATCCCCACCCCCTTCATCATCCCCTTGTCATAATCCCACACACCCCCTTCATCATCCCCTTGTCCTCATCCCCTTGTCGTCATCCCCACTCCCTTCATCATCCCCTTGTCATAATCCCACACCCCCCTTCATCATCCCCTTGTCATCATCCCCTTGTCATCATCCCCACCCCCTTCATCATCCCCGTGTCATAATCCCACACCCCCCTTCATCATCCCCTTGTCATCATCCCCTTGTCATCATCCCCACTCCCTTCATCATCCCCTTTTCATAATCCCACACCCCCCTTCATCATCCCCTTGTCATCATCCCACACCCCCCCCTTTATCATCCCCTTGTCATCATCCCCTTGTCATCAGCCCCCCCCCCCCCACCTTCATCATAACCGCTTGTCAATGTCTGATACAGTGGTCTTCTGCGGACCTCCAGAGGTTTCAAAACTACAACTCCCAGCAAGCCCGGGCAGCCATCGGCTGTCCGGGCTTGCTGGGAGTTGTAGTTTTGAAACCTCTGGAGGTCCGCAGGTTGAAGACCACTGCGGCCTTCAATATCATCTAGCCCCCCCTCTCACCCCCTTTAGTTCTGTACTCACATCCGCTCGGCGGGACGGTGCTCCGCTGGTCCGGTGCTGCAGTACTGTCCGGTGGGGAGGTCGTCCGGTGGGATAGTGGTTCCGGGCTGCCATCTTCACCGGGGGGGCCTCTTCTCCGCGCTTCGGGCCCGAAATAGAGGCGTTGCCTTGCCTTGAGATGGCAGCCCGGAACCACTATCCCACCGGACGACCTCCCACCGCACAGTCCTGCAGCACCGGACCAGCGGAGCACCGTCCCGCCGAGCGGAGGTGAGTACAGAACTAAAGGGGGTGAGAGGGGGGGCTGGATGATGTTAAAGGCCGCAGTGGTCTTTAACCTGCGGACCTTCAGAGGTTTCAAAACTACAACTCCCAGCACGCCCGGACAGCCGATGGCTGCCCTGGCTTACTGGGAGTTGTAGTTTTGAAACATCTGGAGGTCCGCAGGCTGAAGACCACTGAGGGCGGAGAGGTCACTCGAATATAAGCCGAGGGGGGTGTTTTCAGCACGAAAAATCGTGCTGAAAAACTCGGCTTATACTCGAGTATATACGGTATGTATGTTTTTTTTTTACCCTTTTTACCACTTTTTTTTTTCCTCTAAATGTACTAACTCATTTTTTGTCTTCTCATTTCAGATCCGTGTATCTTGTGGATTACTTTAGATTCAGGGGAGTGCAGTGATTAGCATTTTTTTGGTTTAATGTTAATAAAATGGTTAATGAGGACTTTTGGGGGAGTGTTTTTTTGGAATACATTTTTTTTAAATGTGATGTTTTTTTTTTAAATATACTTGGCAGGCTTAGTAGTGGAAGCAGTATTATAGACAGAGTCCATTATTAAGCTGAGGCTTAGCATTAGCCCCCAAAACAGCTAGCGCTAACCCCCAATTATTTCCCCGGTACCCACCACCACAGGGGTGCTGGGAGGAGGCGGTACCACCAGGCCCAGAGCCTCAAATATGGCGCTCCTGGGCCTAGGCGGTAACAGGCTGGTGTTATTTAGGCTTGGGAGGGCCAATAACAATGGTCCTTGCCCACCCTGGTAACATCAGGCTGTTGCTGCTTGGTTGGTATTTGGATAAAAATAGGGGGAACCTTATCTTTGTTTTGCATGAATAATTATTAAAAAAAAAAACGCATAGGGTTCCCCCTATTTTTATTTTCAGCAAAATACCAACCAAGCAGCAACAGCCTGATGATACCAGGGTGGGCGAGGACCATTGTTACTGGCCCTCCCCAGCCTAATTAATGCCAGCCCGTTACCGCCTAGGCCCAGGAGCGCCATATTTGATGCTTCGGGCCTATTGGCACCGGCTCTTCCCGGTACCCCTGTGGCGGTGGGTACTGGGGTAATAATTGGAGGTTAGCGCTAGCTGTGTTGGGGGCTAACACTAAGCATAGGCTTAGTAATGGATTCCGTCTATTAGACAGCTTCCACTACTAAGCCTTTTAAGTAGTTAAAAAAAAAACACGTTTCAAAAAAATTTATTCCAAAACAACACTCTCATTAACATTAAACAGGTTTAACCCCTTCAGGACCAAGCCCATTTTGGCCTTAAGGACCAGAGCGTTTTTTGCACATCTGACCACTGTCACTTTAAACATTAATAACTCTGGAATGCTTTTAGTTATCATTCTGATTCCGAGATTGTTTTTTCGTGACATATTCTACTTTAACATGGTGGTAAATTTTTGTGGTAACTTGCATCCTTTCCTTGTGAAAAATCCTAAAATTTGATGAAAAATTTGAAAATTTTGCATTTTTCTAACTTTGAAGCTC
The DNA here is from genome assembly GCF_029499605.1 of Hyla sarda. NCBI lineage: Eukaryota > Metazoa > Chordata > Amphibia > Anura > Hylidae > Hyla > Hyla sarda. The sequence goes on from NW_026610709.1 coordinate 139,350, forward strand.
TCTGCTTGCAAGGAAAATGTATATTACAAATAAAAAAAAAATTTTATTCACATATACAATATGTCTACTTTAAGTCTGCATCATAAAAGTGACAAGTTTTTACTTTTGGAAGACACCAGAGGGCTTCAAAGTTCAGCAGCAATTTTCCAATTTTCACAAAATTTTCAAACTCACTATTTTTCAGGGACCAGTTCAGGTTTGAAGTGGATTTGAAGGGTCTTCATATTAGAAATACCCCACAAAAGACCCATTATAAAAACTGCACCCCCCAAAGTATTCAAAATGACATTCAGTCATCATTTTAACCCTTTAGGTGTTTCACAGGAATAGAAGCAAAGTGAAGGAGAAAATTCACAATCTTAATTTTTTACACTCGCATGTTCTTGTAGACCCAATTTTTGAATTTTTACAAGGGGTAAAAGGAGAAAATGTATACTTATATTTGTAGCCCGATTTCTCTCGAGTAAGCACATACCTCATATGTCTATGTAAAGTGTTCGGCGGGCGCAGTAGAGGGCTCAGAAGGGAAAGAGCGATAAGGGAATTTTGGAGGGTAAGTTTTTCTGAAATGGTTTTTGGGGGGCATGTTGCATTTAGGAAGCCCCTATGGTGCCAGAACAGCAAAAAACCCTCACATGGCATACCATTTTGGAAACTAGACCCCTTGAGGAACATAACAAGGAATAAGGTGAGCCTTAATACCCTACAGGTGTTTCACGACTTTTGCATATGTAAATTTTTTTTTAGATTTTTCACTAAAATGTGTGTTTCCCCCCAAATTTCACATTTTTCCAAGGGTTAATAGCAGGAAATACCCCCCAATATTTGTAACCCCTTCTCTTCTGAGTATGGAGGTACCCCATAAGTTGACCTGAAGTGCACTATGGGCGAACTACAATGCTCAGAAGAGAAGGAGTCATATTTGGCTTTTTGAGAGCAAATTTTGCTCGGGGGGCATGTCGCATTTAGGAAGCCCCTATGGTGCCAGAACAGCAAAAAAAAAAAAAAAAAACACATGGCATACCATTTTGGAAACTAGACCCCTTGAGGATTGTAATAAGGAATAAAGTGAGCCTTATTACCCCACAGGTGTTTCACGACTTTTGCATATGTAAAAAAAATATATATAATTTTTCCACTAAAATGTGTGTTTCCCCCCAAATTTCAAATTTTTGCAAGGGTTAATAGCAGGAAATACTCCCCAATATTTGTAACCCCTTCTCTTCTGATTATGGAGGTACACCATAAGTTGAACTGAAGTGCACTATGGGCGAACTACAATGCTCAGAAGAGAAGGAGCCATATTTGGCTTTTTGAGAGCAAATTTTGCTCGGGGGGCATATCGCATTTAGGAAGCCCCTCTGGTGCCAGAACAGCAAAAAAAAAAACAAATGGCATACCATTTTGGAAACGAGACCCCTTGAGGAACGTAACAAGGGGTACAGTGAGCATTTGCCCCCCACTGGTGTCTGACAGATCTTTGTAACAGTGGGCTGTACAAGTTTTCATTTTCACGGACCACTGTTCCAAAGATCCGTCAGACACCTGTGGGGGGGGGGGGTAAATTCTCACTGCACCCCTCATTACATTTCGTGAGGGGTGTCGTTTCCGAAATGGGGTCACATGTGGGGTTTTGTTTTTTTTGCGTTTGTCAAAACCGCTGTAACAATCAGCCACCCCTGTGCAAATCACCTCAAATGTACATGGTGCGCTCTCCCTTCTGGGCCTTGTTGTGCGCCCCCAGAGCACTTTGCGCTCACATATGGGGTATCTCTGTAGTCAGGAGAAATTGCGTTACAAATTTTGGGGGGCTTTTTTCCCTTTTACCTCTTCTGAAAATGTATAGGGCAACATCAGCATGTTAGTGTAAAAAATCTAAAATTTTTACACTAACATTCTGGTGTAGACCCCAACATTTCCTTTTCATGAAGGGTTAAAGAAGAAAAAGCCCCCCAAACCTTGTAACGCAATTTCTCCCGAGTACGGCGATACCCCATATGTCGCCCTAAACTGTTGCCTTGAAATACGACAGGGCTCCAAAGTGAGAGCACCGTGGGCATTTGTGGCCTAAATTAGGGATTTGCATAGGGGTGGACATAGGGGTATTCTACGCCAGTGATTCCCAAAAAGGGTGCCTCCAGCTGTTGCAAAACTCCCAGCATGCGTGGACAGTCAACGGCTGTCCGGCAATACTGGGAGTTGTTGTTTTTCAACAGCTGGAGGCTCTGCTTTTGAAACAGTGGCGTACCAGAGGGGGAGGGGGGGCTTATTGGGGGAGGGGGGCTGTGTAGGGGTATGTGTATATGTAGTGTTTTTAACTTTTAATTTTATTTTGTGTTAGTGTAGTGTAGTGTAGTGTTTTTAGGGTACAGTCACATGCGCGGGGGATTACAGCGAGTTTCCCGGCGCAAAATTTGCTGCATCTCAAGATGCGAGAAAACCACTGTAAAGGCCTCGCCCATGTGAATGTACCCTGTACATTCACAGGGGGGGGGGGGGGGGGGGGGTGCACCAGCTGTTGCAAAACCACAACTCCCAGCATGCATGGTCTGTTAGTGCATGCTGGGAGTTATAGTTTTGCAATAGCTGGAGGCACACAGGTTAGGAAACACTGAGTTACAAACAGACAATGTTTCCCAACCAGTGTGTCTCCAGTTGTTGCAAAACTACAACTCCCAGCATGCCCAGACAGCTGAAGGGCATGCTGGGAGTTGTAGTTCGGCAACATCTGAAGGGCTAGATGTTGCTGAACTAAAACTCCCAGCATGCCTGGACAGTCAGTGCATACTGGGAGTTGTAGTTTTGCAACAGCTGGAAGAGCACAGATTGGAGACCATTATACAATGGTCTCCAAACTGGGGCCCTCCAGATGTTGCAAAACTACAACTCCCAGCATGCCCAGACAGCCAAAGGCTGTCTAGGCATGCTGGGAGTTGTAGTTTTCAGACTCCTAGAAGCAGCAGTGAAGATCTTCACTGCTGCTTCTGAGGACCATATACTTACCTGCCGGTCCCGTCGCTGCTTGTCCACGTGGCCGGTCCTGCCGCTGCTCCTCGGTCCCGCCAGGTAAGGCCGCCGGTCCCCTGATGTTCCCCCCCTATGCCGCAGGTCCCCGCGAGCCCCCGCAGCCATCGTCCCCCGTTCTGCCCGACTTCCATGGGCGGGCAGTGCGGGGGATCTGAACTTTCACCCCAGATCACTGTGATTGGTCCACAGGGACCAATCACAGTGATCGCTGACCAGGACCATCAATGGATGGTCCTGGGGGTGAAGCAGAAGTTGTCCCCTGCTGGAAACAGCGGGACTTCTGCCAGTTAACTCGTGCGATGCTGCGCATCGCCGGGTTAACTGATTGTCATTTATAAACGCCGGGATGCGCGGACGCACTGCACAACCCGGCGTTTATATATGACATTCTGCGGGAAGGGGTTAAAAAAGACGCTGGTCATTGAAGCAGTCCACCAAATCCGAAGTAGTCCACAGGATACATGGATCTGAAATGAGGAGAAAAAAAGAAAAATAGGTTAATACATTTATTGTCACCCGTCCGCGCCTGACTACAACTCCCAGCATGCCCTTACAGTAAGAGCATGCTGGGAGTTGTAGGGGGGGTGACAATCTCCCGCACCACATGACTACAACTCACAGCATGCCCTTACAGTAAGGATATGCTGGGAGTTGTAGTCATGTGATGCGGGAGATTGTTACCCCCCCCCCCCCACGCACACACTACAACTCCCAACATATCGTTATTGTAAGGACATGCTGGGAGTTGTATTTGTGCCGCAGAGGGCAGGTGACAGGCTTGTCACCTGCCCCCCTACAACTCCCAGCATGCCCTTACAGTAAGGATATGCTGGGAGTTGTAGTGTGTGTGTGTGTGTGGGGGGGGGGGGGTGCGGGGGTAACCATCTCCCGCACCACATGACTACAACTCCCAGCATATCCTTACTGTAAGGGCATGCTGGGAGTTTTAGGGGGGCAGGTGAAAAGCCTGTCACCTGCCACACAACTACAACTCCCAGCATGTCCTTACAGTAAGGGCATGCTGGGAGTTGTAGTCATGTGGTGTGGGAGATTGTCACCCCCCCCCCCCTACAACTCCCAGCATGCTCTTACTGTAAGGGTATGCTGGGAGTTGTAGTTTTGCGGCAGGGGGGCAGGTGACAAGCTTGTCAACCCCCCCACGCACACAACTCTCCCAGCATGCCCTTCCTGTAAGGACATGCTGGGAGTTGTAGTCGTGCCAGCCAGAGAAGCGGGTGGTAATGCGCTCCGCTCCTTGGCTGCAGTGATCAGAGAATCACTGTAATTTCATATTTCCTGTCGTCACGTGACACGGGACCCAGCGGGAAATTTGAAATTACACCAAACTCCGCGGCGCTGTAGTAAGGAGCCCGGGCTGACATAACACTGCAGCCGCCCGGGACTCCCTCAGCCAGGCAGGGAGATGTGCAGAAGCCGTCCCTGCCATCTCTCGGTGTGTACCGCAGTGCTGAGGGATGACAGGGACGGCACCTACACATCTCCCTGACGGCTGTGGGAGTCCCGTGGGGGGCTGCTGAGTGAGGTTAGCCCGGGCACCTTACCACGGTGCCGCAGGATATCTTAGGAGCCCGGGAGGGTGCAGACTGATGCCAGCCCGTCTCCTTTTAACATCTAGCGGAGCCGCGGAGCTTTTAGTCCCTAATGTAATATCAAATTTCCCGTGATTGGCTGCTCGGTCCTGGCCAATTACGGGACCCAGCGGGAAATATGAAATTACATTAAGGGAAATAGAAACTCCACTGCGCCGAGGTTTGTTAAAAGGAGCCCAGGCTGGAATCAGTCTTCAGCCGCCCGGGTTCCTCCGATTCTATCCCCGCTACCCTAATACAATGATGGGGATGGGGACACTGCTTTATATAACCCCCACCCCCCTTGTCTTCCACCTGCCCGCGCCGCACATTGTCCGCCCGCTACAATACTACAACTCCCAGCATGCCCTCACTGTATGGACATGCTGGGAGTTGTAGTCTTGCAACAGGTAGCAGACAGATGGGAGATGTGCAGCGCAGGCGGGTGGGAAACAAGGGGGGGATGTCATTATGTTAGGGTAGCGGGGTTAGAATCAGACAGAGCTGGGCGGCTGCAGAGTGATGCCAGCCCGGGCTCCTTTGTACAGTTGCAATATATTTCCCGCTGGAGCTGTGATCACGGCTGCCAGCGGGAAATATAAAATTTGCTCTCAAAAGCCGTTTTGTGTGCCAGCTCCGAGCTGGCTTATATTTATGCAGTTTTTGAGGGCTTGCGACTTTTTATGCGACTTTCGCACTTGATAAATCCCTGACCACTGAAAAGTAAAAAAAAAAATTTACTTTCGTATGCTTTTTTGTAGCTTTTTGCTTACAGCCAAAAGTCGCACAAAAAATTGCTTAAGTGCTAATGCGACTTTTTCTGCGACTTTTGTAAGCAAAAAAAGAGCTCTAAATCCCTTGATAAATGTCCCCCATTGTATTTGTGAATCAATATATAATTTGGAATGTCCATTTTCCTTACAGGCAGAAAAATGCTAAATTTTCTATATTTTGGGATTTTTCAACAAGAAAAGATTCAAGTAACGACAAAAATTACCACTATGTTAAAGTAGAATATGTCACGAAAAAACAATCTCAGAATAAGAATGAAAAGTAAAAGCATCTCAGAGTTATTCATATATAAAGTGACAGTGGTCAGATTTGCAAAAATTTTATTTTATTTAAAAAAAAATTTTTTTTTTGTAAAATGGGAAAAGAGGGGGAATTCATTTTTTTAAACATATTTGGTAGAATAGTCTGAATGACTAAAATATAACGTTAATGACTCCATACGGTGAACGACATAAAACATAAAAATAACAAAGTCCAATGCTGAATTGTGATCACATCCCGGAAAAAAAAAAAAAAAGGAATAAAAAGTCATCAAAAATCACATATACACAAATGTGGTACCGATGAAAACAACAAATCACAGATTAAGTGCCCATACAAGCCCGTACGTTTTCAGAAAAACGTACTCTCCAAAATCCCCTTGTCGCTCTTTCCCTTCTGAGCCCTCTACTGCGCCCGCCGAACACTTTACATAGACATTTGAGGTATGTGCTTACTCGAGAGAAATTGGGCTACAAATATAAGTATACATTTTCTCCTTTTACCCCTTGTAAAAATTCAAAAATTGGGTCTACAAGAACATGCGAGTGTAAAAAATGAAGATTGTGAATTTTCTCCTTCACTTTGCTTCTATTCCTGTGAAACACCTAAAGGGTTAAAATGATGACTGAATGTCATTTTGAATACTTTGGGGGGTGCAGTTTTTATAATGGGGTCTTTTGTGGGGTATTTCTAATATGAAGACCCTTCAAATCCACTTCGAACCTGAACTGGTCCCTGAAAAATAGTGAGTTTGAAAATTTTGTGAAAAATTGGAAAATTGCTGCTGAACTTTGAAGCCCTCTGGTGTCTTCCAAAAGTAAAAACTCGTCACTTTTATGATGCAAACATAAAGTAGACATATTGTATATGTGAATAAAAATTTTTTTTATTTGTAATATACATTTTCCTTACAAGCAGAGAGCTTCAAAGTTAGAAAAATGCAAAATTTTCTAATTTTTCATCAAATTTTAGGATTTTTCACAAGGAAAGGATGCAAGTTACCACAAAAATTTACCACCATGTTAAAGTAGAATATGTCACGAAAAAACAATCTCGGAATCAGAATGATAACTAAAAGCATTCCAGAGTTATTAATGTTTAAAGTGACAGTGGTCAGATGTGCAAAAAACGCTCTGGTCCTTAAGGCCAAAATGGGCTTGGTCCTGAAGGGGTTAAAGATCACAACCCCACAAAATCCATATGATGGCTTATTTTTTGCACGTATACCATTGACTGTGCGGTTTAATTAACTATATATTTTTATAATTCTGACATTTCTGCATGCGGCGATACCATATATGTTTATTTACACAGTTTTTGGATTTTTTTTTTACGGAAAAAGGGGGGTGATTCAAGCTTTTTTCACTTTTTTTTTTCAATGTTATAGCTCCCATAGGGAGCTATAACACTGCACACACTGATCTTTTACATTGATCAATGGTTTCTCATAGGAAACCATTGATCAATGATTCTGCCGCTTGACTGCTCATACCTGGATCTCAGGCACTGAGCAGTCATTTGGCGTTCGGACAGTGATCAAGTTGAACGCTGCATCTAAAGGGTTAATAGCGCGCGAAACCACGATCAGTGCTGCTCGCTATTAGCCTCGGCTCCCGGCTGTTGTTAGGGGCCTGGCCCGACCCGCTATGACGCTGGGCCACGGCGTGGCCCCGCATTATAGAAAGGTGGTGGGCGGAGGGCGTATAGGTATGCCCTCCGTCCCCAACAGGTTAAAGGAGATCTTTAGTGCTTATAACTTATACCCCAACCTAAGGATAGGGGATGAGTTATAAATCGCGGGGGGGTCCGGGCACTGGGGCCCCCCGCGATCTCCTGTATGGGGCCGTGGCAATGAACAGGAAAGGGGGCATTCTGTTCCCGCATGACGCGGCAGCCGGCACGCCCTTCCATGACTCCCATAGAAATACATGGAGGGGCGTGCCCGCTGCCGCGTCAAGCGGGGATGGAACACCCCCTTTCCTGTACATAACTGTGGCCCCGTACAGAAGATGGCGGGGGGCCCGATCGCTCGTACCCCCCAGTGATCTATAACTTATACCCTATCCTTAGGATGGGGGATAAGTTATAAGCACTACAGATCTTCTTTAAATGTGAGTGCAGGTGCAGTGACCATGCCGGCGTATAAGATGACTTGGCGTATAAGACGACCCCCAACTTTGCCGTGCTGGGAGTTGTAGTTTCACAACAGCTGGAGGCACCCTGGTTTTTAGTATACAGTATTAGTTTTTACTTGCTCTGGCCGGCCCCCGCCTGCAGCTACACACAGGAGCCCGCCCGGGCAGATAGTCAGAAGTTTTCCTATCCCGGACCTCAATACCCGGCGTATAAGACGACCCCCGGCTTTTCAGAAGAAAATTTGGGGTTAAAAAGTCGTCTTATACGCCGGGATATACGGTATTTATATATTTTTAACCCCTTCAGGACAGGTTTTTTCATTTTTGCACTTAGTTTTTACCTCCTCACCTTCTTAAAATCATAACACTTTCAATTTTCTACATACAGAGTCCTATAAGGGCTGTTTTTTTGTGCCACCTATTGTACTTTGTAATGACATCAATCATTTCACCACAAAATCTACGGAAAAACTAGGGGGGAAAAAAAAACTCCATTCTGATTTTTTTTTTTTAGGGGGTTCAGATTCTACACACTGCACTTTTCGGTAAAAATGACACCTTATATATATTCTGTAGATCCATACGATTAAATTGATACACAGCTTATTAAGGTTTGATTTTGTTTTACTTCTGTTAAAAAAAAATCATTACTTTTACACCAAAATTAGTACGTTTAAAATTGTCCTCTTCTGACCTCTATAACTTTTTTTTTATTTTTCCGTATACAGCAAACAATTAGCCCTCATACAGTTTAAAACATACTTATATTGTTCAAAAAGTTAGATTTTTTTTTGAAGCAGTACAAAAAGAGTAAAGCGTTTACCCAAGCATTGACCCGCAGTATAAAAAGAACATGTCAGTGAATAAAAACGAAAACCCTCAAAAGTTGCCAAATTGTGGTTTTCTTTTCAATTTCCAGCCGTAAATAATATATATATATTTTTTTATAGTACCGTACATTTTATGTTACCGTACATTACAAAGTACAGTTGGTCGCAAAATAAACAACAACTCATATTGGTCTTTGGGTGGAAAATTAAAAGATTTATGGCTCTTAGAAGGGGAGGAGGAAAAAATGAAAATGTAAAAATGAAAATGTCCTTTGTCCTCAAGACCAAAAAGGGCTGTGACCCTGAAGGGGTTAAAACTGTAATCTTCAAATCCTTTGTAAACCCCCAGTATAACTGTACATAGTGTAAGTAAAGTACAGTACAGCCATTACAATGGATACACATACACGTGATGTCATCTGCTGTGACATCACACATCAAAGAGACTTTCTCCAGGGTAGAATCCAATCCCTAACACTTATTTCCTCGGTTCGGCGGGTGAACACGTTCTCCTACTAGACCTGCGCTTATTTTGCAAATTGAAGAGAATTTTGTCTATTTAGGCAAAAGGATCCTGTAAGGACGGCGACCATGAAGCTAAGAGGTAGGAATAATGAAAACTTCCAAAATTTCTGTTTAAAAATGGATTTAACATGAATGTATTAGTGTAAAGTTAATATAGTAGAGTGCAGTAAAGTTACTGATGTTCTCTTGTACAGTCTATCCTGGGTGGCTTTAAAGGGGGGCTTCCCCAGCGTTCGGCACATTTTGTTCCAAACGCTTGGAGCGGGCGGCGGGGGTTGTGACATTAGGGCCACGCCCCCTCAATGTAAGTCTATGGGAAGGTTGTGGTGTTACCTCACGAGGGGCGTGGCCGTGAAGTTGCGACCCTGTCGAATGCTGAATGAACGCTGGGTGCTGCACAGAGATCGCTGGGGTACCAGCTGCGGGACCCCTGCAATCAGACATCTTATCCCCTATCCTTTGGATAGGGGATAAGATGTCTAGAGGCAGAGTACTCCTTTAAGTCTCTTACAGCAATTGAGCAAATGTTTATTCCTGTGAGATAAATGATTTCAGTTTGTGAATCAATGCTTTAAGTATTTTGCCTTCTAAAAGAAAACATGGGAAACTACTCTGATATTAGTGAAATAATATAATAATAGTAGTAATATAATTATAATAACAATGTTTTAGTCACACATAAGTTTAAAAAAAGCTTCATACAGTGACAATACAGTGATCCATGACATCTAATCTTCTAGCATATAGCCTATAAAATATTGATAGTTTGCCGTATAAATTATAGTTTTAACAAAAAAAGTATATATATGTATATATATATATATATATATATATACATATATATGAACATATGTATTTACATATATATATATACATAAATAAATGAATGAATATAGGTCTAATATATTGTATCCTGTCGCTATTTTGCAGATATCCCAGTTCTCTCGGTGCCTGTCGTGTGTCTCATACATTACGTGACGAGTTTCCTTTGGCGGTATACTAACCTATATCATTATAAGGTCACTCCACCATATTATGAGATCCATAAAATACCTGGGAAGAAGATTAAGCACCGTGGTCAGCGAGCAGATGTGGCTATTGACATGGCTTTAGGTGACAATTCAGACCCACATGAATCCAGGCACAGCGATCATGTGACAGTCACCATGGAGGATAACCAGATGGATTTACCAACAACCTCTGAAGATGCCTCGGAGCCCAAAGTGTCTTGGCTGCAGCGGACTTGGCAATATGCTAAAAGCAAACTGAAGTGGCCCAATTATGTATCCAATGTTTGGGTTGGAGCATGGGCCATGGCCAAGCGGACAGTAACCGGCATGATGACCACATTCAAGATGCCATTTTACTTCCTACATACACAGCTAAGAAGTATTACAGCAAAGGCCATTGACGATCAATGTGAACCAATTTAACAAGACGGCTGATTGGGTCACACAAGATCTACATATGGTTGGGGGTGGGGGTGGGGAGGAGCCCGAAATGCAGCCACCTCCACGTGGTGGGCTCTGGGTCACTTGATACATTAACAAGTGAGCGAGGAGCTGCATAATTCAAGGCACATTTCCCATATAGGACATACAGCTTGTAATGGAGACAGAAGATATTGACCACCTAGAGATACATTTTGCACATAAGTGGGAAAACAAGCCCCCCTATTGGATGATTAAGGAATCAGAGATCTGTAGAAGGGGAGAGGTGGATTCCCAGGAATGGAGGATGACAATATATCTCTAGCATAATATCTCTGGATAAGTGGATATGGTGGAAACAGTATCATTATTACAATTATTTTTAACCCCTTAAGGACCTGCAATGTAAATGTACATTTGCATTGCCATCTTCTGGGATCACCACGTCTCTGGATGCGGTGATTGGACTGGGATGGCTGTTGTTATATCGCCCAGGGGGGGGGGTCCCGGGAATCCCCCCTTGGCGGCAATCGCTGTGATTCGTCAGTCAATACTGACCGGTGAATCACGGCTTTTCCAGGCCAAATGGGTCACTGGTGACCAAGGAAATATGGGTGATTGGTGCTGTCCGAGACAGCACCAATCACCATTGCCCAGCAGGAGTGAGGTGGCACTGGTGCCACCTCACGATCATGGTGATTGGTCGGCTGAGACCAGCTGAAGAATCACGGCATCTTCTGGGCTGTCCTGACGGCACCCGTTCCACCCCTAGTCTGGAGGGCGAGAGCGGGTACCGACCATGTAGTGTGCAGCGGCGGGGATAGCATACTGGCGGTGGCAGGAAATGACTGGCAGCAGCAGCAGGAGGTGAGGCCTGTGTGCCTCCTACTGTTTCATAACTACAATTCCCAGCATGCACAGCCAAAGGGCATGCTGGGAGTTGTAGTTATGTAACAGCTGGAGATACCCTGGTTGGGAAACACTGTGCTGTACAGATGAAGTGGGGCCAGTATGAGAATAGCTCTTAGTGTAAGATTATATGGGAATGGTCCTAACCTTTGAAGTGGGAACTTGCACTTAATGCAGATTCCATTTCTTTGGAGCCAAAAGCAACACGAGTTGTGTGTCTCATCTTGCTCCTCCGCTGCTGCTGAAGCCTTCCTCATCTATGCCGTCTGCAGAGTTTTTGTGATCTGGAGTATTGTTATTGGAAGTCTCCTTGGAAGCTCTGGAAGACGGATATCATGGTAGAGACGTCTGTGCTGAGAAACAAAGTTCCCGAAAAAACTTTTTGAAGGAGATTTATCTTTTTTTTTTTTTTTTACTTACTTTTTCTTACATGCGACCTATCAAAAAGTCATACGACCTTGATAAATAAATTGCACGTAAGCAAAACCCGGGAAACCCACTTGCAAAAGCATTTTTTTAAATCAGAAAAGTAGATAAAGTTCCTTATCTACCCTTTATTACCAGTAGTGTTTCTAGAGAGTGACGGGGAAGGGGGGGGGGGGGAGGGGGGTTGGGGCGTACTGCATTGGATGAAGCTGTATTGCTTTTTTTTTTTTTTTTAAAGGAAAATTTTAGTGCCACATATGGGTTATTTACGTAGTCTGTAAAAATCTTACACAACTATTTTGTGCCTTATTCTATTTTAACACAACATTTTCAAATTTAGTGGGTACGCCAGCATGTACGTGTCCTACAATTAACAAGGTGTGCAGTGTGTATTTTTAACCTTAAAATTAATAGAGTTGTTATATAATTAAAGTTTTCTATAATTAACATTAACCTTTGTGCTCTCCCGGTACAGGACCGGTCCTGTACCATCCTTAAGTCCCCTCAGGAAGAGTCCCTTAGGTCCATAGGGCTCTCCTGCAGCGCTCCCCCCTTGTTGTCTCATAAATGCAGTGTATATTCATTATGTGTTTTTATAGTTCATATGTATAAAGTTGTACAGTTTGTATAAAATGCATAGGACCTTCCTTGGTCATGTGATCTACTGTCATGTGATATACCCAGAGTTCCATGGGCACAGGAGCTCCAAGCATTAGCAACCAATGGGCTTTTGTCCAGCCCCCTAGTATATAAGTGGCTGTAGTCTCTATACTCTCTCTTATCTCTTGGACTCAAAAGGAAGCACAAAGTCCTGTATACTACAAATTCATCTCATCAAGGCCAAAGCCTAAAGAAATGCAGCCACTTTTAAAACGTAAGTTACAATTCTCTCTACAAATCCAGTGACTACTCCTCAGCTAAGGAATATATCAGTAGCACAATGGTCTGCCTAAATATCTCAATAATAACAAGTCCAAGCAAACATGTGAGGTGTCCTGTGTCACGGTTGCCTCTGAAGGAACTGCATAATTGTAGACTGTTCCCTAAACATTTCAAGTAAAAGTTCCAGTTTATTCAGAATCCTTGCTGTGGACATTCCTTTATTACAAACCATTTTTGGGTTGGTTGACGGCGGTTACTATACCGGAATAACCACATACTCGCGTCACGAACACTAAGGGGTTAACAACATCTTGCCCCCAGGATTTATACCACCTGCTACATACTGCAACACCCCAGTCACCACATTTCTTTTGGCGTCCTACGAACAGGATACGGGTGTGTGCCTTTAATAATTCAGCCACCCAGGCCACCCACAATGAAAAACGGGTGTATGCCGTGATTGCAAGTGCCACTAGTCATCCCCCTGTGCAGGAATATGTATAGAAAACTGTCCAGGATTGTCGCAATCCGCGACCGAAATTACGCCCAAAAGTGTACAGGACATTGTTGCTGAAATTGTGCTTTGCCGGGGTGCTAGAAAAAGTAAGGGGGAGGTGAAGAATATTGTATTGTGGCCATGGGTAAGATTAGGAACGAAGCCATGTTACGTGCTTCAGTACAAAAGTACCTGAAGTCTCCTCAGCGGCCAATTTGAGTATGTTCCTGTTTTCATAATATGTGCCCTACTATTTGGTCCCATTACCCTGATGGGTTTGTTCTTACCTTCTTTGTTTCTTGCTCCTTTGAATTGTTTTATTGTATTGTAAAACTTAATGAAATGATCTAATTAAAAAAAAAAATACCTGAAGGGGTTAAGGAAGAACCCAAGAAGCGCGCCAAGATGTCCCATGCTGGATATCATGTAGCAGCGTCTATGCCGAAGTGGAACTGTTGTCTGACTTCCTGTGGGACAGGAAGTCAGAGCTGCACCAATGACGTCCTTCCGGCCGGCCGGCATTTTGTTGAAGCCTCTTATAAAAGGCACCATGCGGCCATCCCTCTTCAGTCCGGAAATGGCAGAGAGGTGTACAGACATGGCGCAGCCCACCAGAGCACGTGAAGAGAGCAACAAGATGGCTGCGGAGCAGCGGAAAGTTACAGTGGCTGCAGCGCAGCTGTTCCATGACCTAGCTGACCATTTGCAGCAATTGCCCCTTGGGGCCGAGGAGGCCTGCAAGCTGCCCCCGCTTCCAGAGGACGATGAATGGCAAGCTACCCCAAAAAGGGGATCACCACAGTCTTCAGCAGCAGCATCGCCGGTGAGATTGTTCCCTCGCCACAGATCCTGGGCGGAGATTGCAACCGAGGAGTCAGATGTAAGTACGCCGGCCGAGGCCGCATTTTCTACGCCTTCAGCCCCGACAGGGAACCCCCAGGGCAGAAGTCTGTTCCAGTTAGAGCACGCTCACAGTCACCCCTTCTCCTTCAATGGGTGTTCGGCGACGAGCCAGAGTTTGTCCCGTACTTGTGGGACCATGTCCTTCCCCTGCCAGGGAAGTCCCATCCACCAGTTCCCACAGTACAGGCTGAGAGAGCCCGCAGAGAGGCCGAAATAGCCAGCATCATTGAGAAATTAAAAGCCCAGCACAGAGAGAGGTATGGGCCTAAGCAGTTGCCCTATGAAGTACAAGTAGAGCAGCAGCAGGATACTAAAAGGCTGGAAGCCCTCTATATAAGCAAGTTGGACTATCCACAAGTGGGTGAGCCACCCTTGGAGCGCCGACTCGCCACAGTTATAAAATTTGATAAAGTACGTGGCTTTGGCACCCTCCAAGACTGCCAGCATGGAGGAACCATGCTAGTAAATAGGAAAGTCGTTCAGCGGGACTGCCTGCCTCCAGCACTCCACTCCTTAGAAGCAGGGGAGATAGTGGAATATACCCCGGTAAAAAGTCTGCGGGGAGAATGGGCGGCAGCCATAACCAGGCCCAAAAATCCCACTCAAATACCCTTTACGTATTTTCCGTCGGACGACTGGGACATAGATCCCCATTGAATTCGGCCGATAAGGTGGAAGAAGAAATGTATTTGTCCGAGGCGCCCATCATGGCTCCTAAATTTATGAGGAGAGAGAGAAAAGGAAAAAAGGGGGGAGGCTCAAGCTAAATGTAAAGCATAACACAAAAGGGTGCTATCTGGCTCATAAAACAATAAGCACAATAATAACCAGACTAAATAGCCATAAAGGATGCATACCCAATATCATATAATGCAAGAAAATGTAAACTTTATTATAACACATATGACACAAAGTAAGGAAAAACACTCTAAAAACACTTAAAAAGGCTCAGAAGAGCCGCACTACAACAGTGGGACCAATTGTGGTCACCACAGGACATGGGAAGAAAAATGAAAGGGACCCCTCCTGTCACTCACCAAATAAGTAACAATAAAACACAAATGACAAAAAAGGGCAATGACAAATGGGCTTCTTTATTGGACATGGGCTTACTGGGACACTTTCCCTCCTTCCTCCGTCTGTGGATCGTCCACTGTGTTTGTATATTAGTGTACTGAGTATTACATTCTTGCACCTGCTTCCCTGAGTAACATTCATCGCATTGTACCATTTACCATTTGGGGACTGGCATGCACAGTTTGTTGACTGTCCACTACTTTTTTGTCATTTGTGTTTTATTGTTACTTATTTGGTGAGTGACAGGAGGGATCCCTTTCATGTTTCTTCCCATGTCCTGTGGTGACCATAATTCGTCCCACTGTTGTAGTGTGGCTCTTCTGAGCCTTTTTAAGTGTTTTTAGAGTGTTTTCCTTGCTTTGTGTCATATGTGTTATAATAAAGTTTACATTTTCTTGCATTATATGATATTGGGTATGCATCCTTTATGGCTATTTAGTCTGGTTTTTATTGTGTAAATTTATGAGGAGGTCCAGTCCTGAATCTTCACTTACAGAAAATGTGCCCAGGCGTACTCCCCCAGAGGAGGTGAGGCCTAACCAACGGGCACCAACTTATGTGCCTAGGCCTACTCCACGCCGGAGGTGAGGCCTAATCAGCACGCACCGACCGATGTGCCGTGGCCTACTCCACCTAAGGAAGTGTGGCCGAACCAGCTGGCACCTACAGCTGTACCAGCGGCATCAGTCTCTGAAGTCAATGTGGTGGTCAATGTTAATCCGACCATAACACAGTCCTGGCTGACCAATGTAGCCTGGAGGGAAACCCAACCTCGTGCTCCCAGATATATATCACAAAGCAGGAAGCACACCGACAGGCGAGGTTGGGAAGCAAGAAGAACCAATTTCAAATTTTTTGCATTCTACTAAATGTGTGGTACACTAATACCTTCTTTATTGTTTCAGGTTATCATTATCCGCAACAGTTCAAGTCAAGTGCCTGGCAGGACTGTGCAAAGAAGTTTCACCATTTGTAAAGTAACCATTTTCGTAAGTTTGTGCCCGGCTCTGGCCGAGAGACTCCTTGCCCTAGGAGATCCTATTAAGTCTTGTGCCCAGCTATAGCCATGATCCTAACCAAAGACTCCATAATGTAGGTGGATTGCTGAGCCTTACATGCACGTTATTGTATATGTGATAAAAGTAATATATATTTTGTGCACTATTTGGCACTCAAAAATATCAGGTAAATTTAACCTGACCATCTTAATTATTTGCTGCTGGTATTTAACCTTTGTGCCTACAAGCAACAAAAGTTATGTTCACCTAAAATGTAATAAAATGTAAATGGTATCACGATTCGGCTGGCTGGAGGTGGATCCTCTGTGCCAGAGAGGGATTGGCGTGGACCGTGCTGGTGGACCGGTTCTAAGTTGCTACTGGTATTCACCAGAGCCCGCCGCAAAGCGGGATGGTCTTGCAGCGGCGGTAGCAACCAGGTCGTATCCACCAGCAACGGCTCAACCTCTCTGACTGCTGAAGATAGGCGCGGTACAAGGGAGTAGACAAGAGCAAGGTCGGACGTAGCAGAAGGTCAGGGCAGGCAGCAAGGATCGTAGTCAGGGGCAACGGCAGGAGGTCTGGAACACAGGCTAGGAACACACAAGGAAACGCTTTCACTGGCACAATGGCAACAAGATCCGGCGAGGGAGTGCAGGGGAAGTGAAGTATAAATAGGGAGTGCACAGGTGAACAAACTAATTAAGCCAGCTGCGCCAATCAGTGGCGCAGTGGCCCTTTAAATTGCAGAGACCCGGCGCGCGCGCGCCCTAAGGAGCGGGGCCGCGCGCGCCGGGACAAGACCGACGGAGAGCGAGTCAGGTACGGGAGCCGGGATGCGCATCGCGAGCGGGCGCCTCCCGCAACGCGAATCGCATCCCGGCTGAGAGAGGTATTGCAGCGCACCCGGTCAGCAGGTCTGACCGGGGTGCTGCAAATGCGAGGATGATGCGAGCGCTCCGGGGAGGAGCGGAGACCCGGAGCGCTCGGCGTAACAGTACCCCCCCCCCCTTGGGTCTCCCCCTCTTCTTGGAGCCTGAGAACCTGAGGACAAGACTTTTGTCTAGGATGTTGTCCTCAGGTTCCCAGGATCTCTCTTCTGGACCACAGCCTTCCCAATCCACCAAGAAATTTTTTTTCCCTCTGACCGTCTTGGAGGCCAGAATCTCCTTCACGGAGAAGACGTCAGAAGAACCGGAAACAGGAGTGGGAGAAACAAGTTTGGGAGAGAAGCGGTTAATGATGAGTGGTTTAAGGAGAGAGACATGGAAGGCATTGGGAATACGAAGAGAAGGAGGAAGAAGGAGTTTGTAAGAGACAGGGTTAATCTGGCACAAGACTTTGAAAGGACCAAGATAGCGTGGTCCCAGTTTGTAACTGGGGACACGAAAGCGGACATATTTAGCGGAGAGCCATACCTTGTCTCCGGGAGCAAAAATGGGGGGAGTTCTTCTTTTCTTATCGGCAAACCTTTTCATGCGGGATGAAGCCTGTAAAAGAGAATTTTGGGTCTCTTTCCATATGGTGGAAAGATCACGAGTCACTTCATCCACAGCGGGCAAACCAGAGGGCAAGGGAGTAGGGAGGGGGGGAAGAGGGTGACGGCCGTACACCACGAAAAATGGGGACTTAGCAGAAGATTCGGAGACTCTGAAGTTGTATGAGAATTCGGCCCATGGTAGAAGATCTGCCCAGTCATCCTGGCGGGAGGAAACAAAATGCCGTAAATAGTCACCCAGGACCTGGTTAATTCTTTCTACTTGCCCATTGGATTGGGGATGATAAGAAGAAGAGAAGTTTAATTTAATCTTGAGCTGTTTACAGAGGGCCCTCCAGAATTTAGACACGAATTGGACGCCTCTATCCGAGACGATCTGCGTGGACAAACCGTGAAGACGAAAAATGTGTACAAAAAATTGTTTTGCCAACTGAGGCGCTGAAGGAAGACCAGGAAGAGGAATAAAATGTGCCATCTTGGAAAATCGATCAACGACCACCCAAACAACAGTGTTGCCACTGGATGGGGGTAAGTCTGTAATAAAGTCCATACCAATCAGTGACCAAGGCTGTTCGGGGACAGGCAGAGGATGAAGGAGACCAGCAGGCTTCTGGCGAGGAGTCTTATCCCGGGCACAGACAGTACAGGCCCGCACAAAATCAACAACATCCGTCTCCAGAGTCGGCCACCAATAGAAACGAGAGATGAGTTGCAAGGATTTTTTGATGCCCGCATGGCCTGCGAGGTGGGAGGAGTGTCCCCATTTGAGAATCCCGAGACGCTGGCGTGGAGAAACGAAGGTCTTCCCTGGAGGAGTTTGCCTGATGGAGGCTGGAGAAGTGGAGATCAGACAGTCAGGAGGAATGATGTGTTGCGGAGAGAGCTCTACTTCCGAGGCATCCGAGGAACGAGAGAGGGCATCGGCCCTAATGTTCTTGTCGGCAGGGCGAAAATGAATTTCAAAGTTAAAACGGGCAAAGAACAACGACCACCTGGCCTGGCGAGGGTTCAGCCGTTGGGCAGACTGGAGATAGGAGAGATTCTTGTGATCAGTGTATATGATAACTGGAAATTTTGATCCCTCCAGCAGATGGCTCCATTCCTCAAGCGCCAATTTCATGGCCAGTAGTTCTCGATCCCCGATGGAGTAGTTTCTCTCCGCCGGAGAGAAGGTCCTAGAAAAAAAACCACAAGTAACAGCATGCCCGGAAGAATTTTTTTGTAAAAGGACAGCTCCAGCTCCCACTGAGGAGGCATCTACCTCCAATAGGAAGGGTTTAGATGGGTCAGGTCTGGAGAGCACGGGAGCAGAAGAAAAGGCAGACTTGAGATGTTTAAATGCGTCTTCCGCTTGGGGAGACCAGGACTTGGGATTGGCATTTTTCTTGGTTAAAGCCACGATAGGAGCCACAATAGTGGAAAAGTGTGGAATAAATTGTCTGTAATAATTGGCGAACCCCAAAAAACGTTGGATAGCACGGAGTCCGGAGGGGCGTGGCCAATCTAAGACGGCAGAGAGTTTATCTGGGTCCATTTGTAGTCCCTGGCCAGAGACCAAGTATCCTAGGAAAGGAAGAGATTGACATTCAAACAGACATTTCTCCATTTTGGCATAAAGTTGATTGTCTCGAAGTCTCTGAAGAACCATGCGGACATGCTGGCGGTGTTCTTCTAAGTTGGCAGAAAAAATCAGAATATCGTCCAGATAAACCACAACACAGGAATATAAGAGATCACGAAAAATTTCATTAACAAAGTCTTGGAAGACGGCAGGGGCGTTGCACAGGCCAAAGGGCATGACCAGATACTCAAAGTGTCCATCTCTGGTGTTAAATGCAGTCTTCCATTCGTCCCCCTCCCTGATGCGGATGAGATTATAAGCACCTCTTAAGTCCAGTTTGGTAAAGATGTGGGCACCTTGTAGGCGATCAAAGAGTTCCGAGATAAGAGGTAGGGGGTAGCGGTTCTTTACCGTGATTTTATTAAGTCCGCGGTAATCAATGCAAGGACGTAGGGAGCCATCTTTTTTGGACACAAAAAAAAATCCAGCTCCGGCAGGAGAGGAGGATTTGCGGATAAACCCCTTTTTTAAATTTTCCTCTGACTCTGACATGGCAAGAGTCTCTGGAGCAGACAGAGGATAAATTCTGCCCCGGGGTGGAGTAGTACCCGGGAGGAGGTCAATAGGACAGTCATAAGGCCTGTGAGGAGGTAAAGTCTCAGCTTGCTTTTTGCAAAACACGTCAGCATAGTCCATATAAGCCTTAGGAAGACCGGTTACAGGGGGAACCACAGGGTCACGGCAGGGAGTACTGGGAACCGGTTTAAGACAGTCCTTGAAACAAGAAGTACCCCAGCTCTTGATTTCTCCTGTGGACCAATCAAGGGTTGGGGAATGGCGTTGAAGCCACGGTAATCCAAGAAGAATTTCGGAAGTGCAGTTGGAGAGGACCAAAAATTCAATTTTTTCGTGATGAGGTCCGATGCACGGTAACGCACGGTACAGTCCAATCTTTCATTGTTAACAGAATTGATGTAGAGGGGTCTGGCGAGACTGGTCACCGGGATGTTGAACCTGTTGATGAGAGAGGCCAAAATAAAATTTCCTGCAGATCCGGAATCCAAGAAGGCCATAGTAGAGAAGGAGAAGGTAGAGGAAGATATCCGCACAGGCACAGTAAGGCGTGGAGAAGCAGAGTTGACATCAAGAACTGTCTCACCTTTGTGCGGAGTCAGCGTACGTCTTTCCAGGCGGGGAGGACGGATAGGACAATCCTTCAAGAAGTGTTCGGTACCGGCACAGTACAGGCACAGATTCTCCATGCGGCATCGTGTCCTTTCTTGAGGTGTCAAGCGAGACCGGTCAACTTGCATAGCCTCCACGGCGGGGGGCACAGGAACGGATTGCAGAGGACCAGAGGAGAGAGGAGCCGGGGAGAAAAAACGCCTCGTGCGAACAAAGTCCATATCCTGGCGGAGCTCCTGACGCCTTTCGGAAAAACGCATGTCAATGCGGGTGGCCAGATGAATAAGTTCATGCAGGTTAGCAGGAATTTCTCGTGCGGCCAGCACATCTTTAATGTTGCTGGATAGGCCTTTTTTAAAGGTCGCGCAGAGGGCCTCATTATTCCAGGATAATTCGGAGGCAAGAGTACGGAATTGGATGGCGTACTCGCCAACAGAAGAATTACCCTGGACCAGGTTCAGCAGGGCAGTCTCAGCAGAAGAGGCTCGGGCAGGTTCCTCAAAGACACTTCGAATCTCCGTGAAGAAGGAGTGTACAGAGGCAGTGACGGGGTCATTGCGGTCCCAGAGCGGTGTGGCCCATGACAGAGCTTTCCCAGACAGAAGGCTGACTACGAAAGCCACCTTAGACCTTTCAGTAGGAAACTGGTCCGACATCATCTCCAAGTGCAGGGAACATTGCGAAAGAAAGCCACGGCAAAACTTAGAGTCCCCATCAAATTTATCCGGCAAGGATAATCGTAGGCCGGAAGCGGCCACTCGCTGCGGAGGAGGTGCAGGAGCTGGCGGAGGAGATGATTGCTGAAGCTGTGGTAGTAGCTGCTGTAGCATCACGGTCAGTTGAGACAGCTGGTGGCCTTGTTGCGCTATCTGTTGCGACTGCTGGGCGACCACCGTGGTGAGGTCGGCGACAACTGGCAGTGGGACTTCAGCGGGATCCATGGCCGGATCTACTGTCTCGATTCGGCTGGCTGGAGGTGGATCCTCTGTGCCAGAGAGGGATTGGCGTGGACCGTGCTGGTGGACCGGTTCTAAGTTGCTACTGGTATTCACCAGAGCCCGCCGCAAAGCGGGATGGTCTTGCAGCGGCGGTAGCAACCAGGTCGTATCCACCAGCAACGGCTCAACCTCTCTGACTGCTGAAGATAGGCGCGGTACAAGGGAGTAGACAAGAGCAGTGGCCCTTTAAATTGCAGAGACCCGGCGCGCGCGCGCCCTAAGGAGCGGGGCCGCGCGCGCCGGGACAAGACCGACGGAGGGCGAGCGGGCGCCTCCCGCAACGCGAATCGCATCCCGGCTGAGAGAGGTATTGCAGCGCACCCGGTCAGCAGGTCTGACCGGGGCGCTGCAAATGCGAGGATGATGCGAGCGCTCCGGGGAGGAGCGGGGACCCGGAGCACTCGGCGTAACAAATAGTTTACTGTACATGACTACAAAATTATAGAGCGGTGTTATAGTGATTCTACTCAGGTGCTGTCCCAGCTCCACTGGGAGAAACAAGAAAACCACCTTTCCACTAAAGCCTAATAAATCAGATACCAAGACTGACTTCATTAAAAGTACATATAAATTCAGTACACATAAAATTCAGTACACACAGAACTCCATTAGTGTACATCTACAAGTTTAGTACACAGAAATCACACAAAACCACGTATCTCACACATCCAATTAAAGGTTTATTAGGGACTGTGACCTGTCTTATGCCAGTCCATACCACTGTTATGCACTAAATGTCATGCAACTAATGCTATTTCTTCTTGTCTCTGCGTATCCAGGGTACTTTACTGGCCAGAATGTATTCCTGTGGAGAATGCACGTGCACACAAAAAAGTAAGGTAACAGAATGTGTAAATGTTATCTAGAATAAAGTGTTCTTGGGGTAAGTGTGTAGTACCGATAGACCCTAGCAGCCAAAGCATTGGGCAGAAAGCCTCAGGCAACCCAATCCTCAACCAGTGTATAACAGCAGAAATAACCAGTGTTATAATATTAACCCCTTCCCGCAAATTGACGTGTATACACGTCCATTTTTTCTGTGACTTAACGCAAATGGACGTGTATACACGTCCAATACATTTTCTATCACCATGTCCGTTGGCATGGTGATAGAAACGTCATCTCAGCTGTCCTGGACAGCTGACCGATGACACTATGCAGCAGGGGACCAATCAGACTGGTCCCCGGCTGCAGATCGTTGTCATTAGTCAGTCAGTTAGTGACTGACTAATGACAAGGACTTGTGGGGTTCCGGGCTGATCGGGTCTCTGGTGACCCGATCGCCCAGAAAATAACGATGATCGGAGCAGTCAGAGACCGCTCCGATCATCCTGAAGGGATAGGACCTAGGTGGCAGCTGCCACCTCGCTCCTAAACCCCTGCCATTGCTCGTTAGGACTAGCGACCAATGGCAGGAGGGGGGCGGGAGGTTAAAGGTGAAATCCCCGCTCTGCCCCGCCCCTAAATGTCGGGGCAGAGTGGGGGGAAGATGGCGGAGGGTCCCGGGACCAGCGATCATGTCCCGGGACCAGTGATCATGTCACGGGGCCAGCGATCACAGCGGGACCCGCGGCGGTACCGGACAGACAGTGCGGGACCAGCGGACGGAGCTGTGAAGATCAGCGGTAAGTGATCTTCACTGCTGCATTCCAGGAGTTGCCAAACTACAACTCCCAGCAAGCCGAGACAGCCAAAGGCTGTCTGGGCATGCTGGGAGTTGTAGTTTTGCAACATCTGGAGGCCCACAGTTTGGAGACCTCTACTGCGCCCACCGAACACTTGACATACACACATGAGGCATTTCCTTATTTGAGAGAAATTAGGTTACACATTTTGGGGGGATTTCTCTACTTTTACCTCTATAAAGATAAAAAAAAACTGGGTCTACAAGAACATACGAGTGTAAAAAATGCAGATTTTGAATTTTCTCCTTCACTTTGCTGCTATTCCTGTGAAATACCTAAAGGGTTAACTTCCTTACTGATTGTCATTTTGAATACGCTGAGGGGTGCAGTTTTTATAATGGGGTAATTTATGGGGTATTTCTAATAAGCCCTTCAAATCCACTTCAAAACTGAACTGGTCCCTGAAAAATTCAGATTTAGAAAATTTTGTGAAAAATTTGAAAATTGCTGCCCTCTGATGTCTTCCAAAAGTAAAAACATGTCAACTTTATGATGCAAGCATAAAGTAGACATATTGTATATGTGAATCTATATATAATTTATTTGGAATGCCTATTTTCCTTACAAGCAGAGAGCTTCAAAGTTTGAAAATTGCAACATTTTCAAATTTTTCATGAAATTTTGGAATTTTTCACCAAGAAAGGATGCAAGTATGGACAAAATTTTACCGCTATGTTAAAGTAGAATATATCACGAAAAAACATCCCAGAGTTATTAATGCTTAAAGTGACAGTTGTCAGATGTGCAAAAAACGCTCTGGTCCTTAAGGTGAAAATGGGCTTGGTCCTTAAGGGGTTAAATGTCTATAAAAAATAAAAATAAAAAACACAACAACAACATTGAGATAATGTCAAGTATGAATAAGCATTGCAGACATCATGCATACCATACAGTGTATAGCAGTGAAATGTCAGTAAGATTGTCAGTCAGTGAAATGTAATAGTACTAATAATATGTGCATAGTCATTAGAGATGCATAATAATATGTAGGTATATCTCTACAAAAATAAAAATAAAAAAAAATTAAAATAAAGGTATTGTTGGAAAATGTAAAAGTAATGTTACCATATTCATGGTTGTGTTCTTAACCTCTTCAGGACATAGGGCGTATGGATACGACTTGCATTCCAAGTCCATAAGGACCGAGGGCGTATCCATAGGCCCGTGGGAATTCCGGTCCCCACCGCTAGCCGGTTGGGGACCGGAGCCGGATGCCTGCTGAAATCGTTCAGCAGGCATCCCGGCATATCGCCCAGGGGGGTCATTATGCCCCCCATGTCGGCGACAATTCAGTCCAGCGATCTGCGGCGATTCCGGGTCAATCGGGTTTCCAGTGACCCGATGACCCGGAATTACTGGCTGATCGGGGCCAGAGCCTGCAGGGGTGAGGTGGCACTGGTGCCACCTCACCATCGCCCTGATTCGTCGGCCGGATTACCGGCCGACCAATCAGGGCGCCTGCTGCGGGTGTCACTCCCGCAACCCGCTCCGCCCCTCTTCCGGAGGACGTGAGCGAGTGCGGGACGTGCACCCCGGGTGCTGGGGACCCCGATCCCCGGTGTCAATGTTGGGATCGGGGCCCCAGGAGCAGCGGCGGCGACGACGAGGGACTGACCTGTGCGGCGTGGATCGTTGGAGGTGAGTGACAGCCTCCTGCTGTTGCTTAGCAACAGCTCCCAGCATGCAAAAAGGGCATGCTGGGAGCTGTAGTTATGCAACAGCAGGAGGCAGACCACCACAATTCCCAGCATTCCCTTATGGGCATGCTGGGACTTATGGTTTTGCAACAACTGGAGGCACATTTTTTCTATGGAAAAGTGTACCTTCAGCTGTTGTATAACTACAACTCCCAGCTTGCACACACAGCTAAAGTGCATGCTGGGAGTTGTAGTGATGCATCTGCTGGTTGCATAGAAACTACTGTGAATCCCCGCCCGTGCGACTGTACCCTAAAAACACTACACTACACTACACTAACACAAAATAAAATAAAAAGTAAAAAACACTACATATGCACATACCCCTACACAGCCCCCCTCCCCTCCCCAATAAAAATGAAAGCGTCTGGTACGCCACTGTTTACAAAACGGAGCCTCCAGCTGTTGCAAAACAACAACTCCCAGTATTGTCGGACAGCCGTTGACTGTCCAGGCATGCTGGGAGTTTTACAACAGCTGGAGGCACCCTGTTTGGGAATCACTGGCGTAGAATTCCCCTATGTCCACCCCTATGCAAGTCCCTAATTTAGGCCTCAAATGCGCATGGCGCTCTCACTTTGGAGCCCTGTCGTATTTCGAGGCAACAGTTAAGGGTCACATATGGGGTATCGCCGTACTCGGGAGAAATTGTGTTACAAATTTTGGGGGGTATTTTCTGCTTTTACCCTTTTTAAAAATGTAAAATTTTTGGGAAAACAAGCATTTTTTTTTTTTACATACGCAAAAGTCGTGAAACACCTGTGGGGTATAAAGGTTCACTTAACCCCTTGTTACGTTCCCTGAGGGGTCTAGTTTCCAAAATAGTATGCCATGTGTTTTTTTTTTTTGCTGTCCTGGCACCATAGGGGCTTCCTAAATGCGGCATGCCCCCAGAGCAAAATTTGCTTTCAAAAAGCCAAATGTGACTCCTTCTCTTCCGAGACCTGTAGTGCGCCAGCAGAGCACTTTTCACCCCCATATGGCATGTTTTCTGAATCGGGAGAAATTGGGCTTCAAATTTTTAGGGGTATTTTCTGCTATTACCCTTTTTAAAAATGTAAAATTTTTGGGAAAACAAGCATTTTAGGTAATTTTTTTTTTTTTTTTTACATTTGCAAAAGTCGTGAAACACCTGTGGGGTATAAAGGCTCACTTTATCCCATGTTACATTCCCCGAGGGGTCTAGTTTCCAAAATGGTAGGGCTTCCTAAATGCAACATGCCCCCCAAAAACCATTTCAGAAAAACGTACTCTCCAAAATCCCCTTGTCCCCCTTCCATTCTGAGCCCTCTACTGCGCCCGCCGAACACTTTACATAGACATATGAGGTATGTGCTTACTCGAGAGAAATTGGGCTACAAATATAAGTAAAAATTTTCTCCTTTTACCCCTTGTAAAAATTCAAAAATTGGGTCTACAAGAACATGTGAATGTAAAAAATGAAGATTGTGAATTTTTTCAAATCTTCACTTTGCTGCTATTCGTGTGAAACACCTAAAGGGTTAAAACGCTGACTGAATGTCATTTTGAATACTTTGGGGGGTGTAGTTTTTATAATGGGGTCATTTATGGGGTATTTCTAATATGAAGACCCTTCAAATCCACTTCAAACCTGAACTGGTACCTGAAAAATATCGAGTTTGAAAATTTTGTGAAAAATCGGAAAATTGCTGCTGAACTTTGAAGCCCTCTGGTGTCTTCCAAAAGTAAAAACTCATCAATTTTATGATGCAAATATAAAGTAGACATATTGTATATGTGAACCAAAAAAAATGTATTCGTAATATCCATTTTCCTTACAAGCAGAAAGCTTCAAAGTTAGAAAAATGCAACATTTTCTAATTTTTCATCAAATTTACAGATTTTTCACCAAGAAAGGATGCAAGTATCGACAACAAATTACCACTATGTTAAAGTAGAATATTTCACGAAAAAACAATCTCGGAATCAGAATTATAACTAAAAGCATTCCAGAGTTATTAATGTTTAAAGTGACAGTGGTCAGATGTGCAAAAAACGCTCCGGTCCTTAAGGCCAAAATGGGCTTGGTCCTGAAGGGGTTAAGGAACCTTGTCTCGACCATTAAATGGTTCTGTATATCCAGCAAGTACTAAAGTTAACCAATGTCATCCTGTTCCCAAGTAACAGCGCATGTATGGACATTTTAATGTGTACAGAGACTCTACACTTTATTATTTTCTCGTTCATCAGCCTGAAATTGAACGTTCTAATTAAATGCTTCAGGACTGCATACGACCCAATGGCCCAATTCGCTCCTCTCCCTAAAGGGACAGACATTGAGGGCCACTAAGCAAGGGGGTTTGCGCATTAACCAAGGGGGTTTGTGGTGTCCTGGTACAGGAACTGTCCCCTCAGGAAGAGTCTCTTAGGTCCATAGGGCTCTCCTGCAGGGCTCCCCCCTTGTTGTCTCATATAAATGCAGTGTATATTCATTATGTGTATCTATTATTCATATGTATAAAGTTGTACAGTTTGTATAAAATGTATAGTACCTTCCTTGGTCATGTGATCTACTGTCATTTGATATGCTCAGAGTTCCATGGGCACAGGAAACCCAGGCATTAGCAACCAATGGGCTTTAGTCCTGCCCCCTAGTATATAAGGGGCTGAAGTCTCTATTCTCTCTCTCTCTTATCTCTTGGACTCATTAGGAAGCACAAAGTCCTGTATACTGCAAATTCATCTCATCTAGGCCAAAGCCTAAAGAAACACAGCCACTTCTAAAACGTGAGTTACAATTATCTCTACAAATCCAGTGACTACTCCTCAGCTAAGGAATATATTAGTAGCACAGTGGTCTGCCTCAATATCTCAATAATAGCAAGTCCAAGCAAGCCTGCGAGGTATCCTGTGTCCCGGTTGCCTCTGAAGGAACTGCATAATTGTAAAGACTGTTCCCTAAACATTTTAAGTAAAAGTTCCAGTTTATTCAGAATCCTTGCTGTGGACATTTCTTTATTACAAACCATTTTTGGGTTGGTTGACAGCGGTTACCATACCGGAATAACCACATCCTGGCGTCACGAACACTAAGGGGTTAACAATATCTTGCCCCCAGGGTTTATACCACCAGACCCTGCTACATACTGCAACACCCCAGTCAACACATCTCAATGTAGTAGCAGGTAAACTCAGACTTACAAGTGGGTTGAGTTCAGTTCACATTGGGTGAGATATCAAAAAATTACTGTAATTTCTTATCCAGCGATATTAATCACGCCATTTTTTTTCTCCTCACATTTTTAAAGGTCTCTTGTGCTGCTTTGAAAATATTAACCCCTTAAGGACGCAGGGCATATCCATATGCCCCCGTTTCCGAGTCCTTAAGGACTCAGGGCGTATGGGTACACCCTGCGTTCTTCCTGCCCCTGCCGCTGGCTGGGCAGGGACCGGACGGGGATGCCTGCTGATATCGTTCGGCAGGCATCCCGGCATATCGCCCAGGGGGGTGCAGAGGTCCCCCCCATATCGGCGATCGACGCAAATCGCTCGTCAATTCAGACGAGCGATTTGCAGTTATTCCGTGTCAATCGGGTCTCTGGTGACCCGGAAAAAATGGGTGACTGGGGCTGTCCGAGACAGCCCCATTCACCCTTACTCAGCAGGAGTGAGGTGGCACTGGTGCCACCTCACGATCACGTGATTGATGGGTCGGAACGACCGATCAATCACGGACTTGCTGGGGACAGCGATCGGAGCGGAGATCGGCGCAGGCAGGGGTCTCCTACCTTTCCCTGGTCCGGCGGGTGTCCCCTCAGGATCGGTGGCGGCGACAGGAGCATGCACTTTGGTAGTCTGTGCATGCTGGGAGTTGTAGTTATGCAACAGCTGGAGGCACATTTTTTCTATGAAAAAGTGAGCATCCAGTTGTTCATAACTACAACTCCCAACATGCACAGACTACCAGAGGGTATGCTGGGATTTGTAGCAGTGTGCCACCAGCTGTTGCAAAACTACAACTCTCAGTATGCCCTTCGGCTGTCAATGCATGCTGATTGTTGCAGTTTTGCTCAGGGTTCTGCAACCAGTGTGCCTCCAACTGTTGCAAAAATACAACTCCCAGCATGCACTGAGAGACTGTACATGCTGGGAGTTCTAGTTTTGCAACAGCTGGAGGCACAATGGTTGTGAAACACTAAAGTAAAGTAACAAACTCTCAGTGTTTCGCAACCAATGTGCCTCCAGCTGTTGCATAACTACAACTCCCAGCATGTATGGTCTGTCAGTGCATGCTGGGAGTTGTAGTTTTGCAACAGCTGGAGGTCCCCCCCCATGTGAATGTACATGGTACATTCACACTGGCAGGTTTACTACGCGTTCTGCTGCAAGTTTGAGATGTGGCAAATTTTCCGCAGCAGCTCAAACTCTCAGCGAGAAACTTACTGTAAACCTCTGCCTGTGTGAATGTACCCTAAAAACACTACACTACACAAAATAAAAAGTAAAATATTACATAAGCCTACACAGTGCCCCCCCCAATAAAAAAAAAAAGGTCTTGTACGGCACTGTTTGCAAAACGGAGCCTCCAGCTGTTGAAAAACAACAACTCACAGTATTGCCGGACAGCCACTGGCTGTCAAGGCATGCTGGGAGTTTTGCAACAGCTGGAGACACCCTGTTTGGGAAATACTGCCATAGGGTATTTTTGTGGCGGATTCAATTCCCCAATTTAGGCCTCAAATGTGCATGGTGCTCTCTTGCTTCAGAGCCCTGTGGTATTTCAAGGAAACAGTTTAAGGCCACATATGGGGTATTTCCGTACTCGGGAGAAATTGCGTTACAAATTTTGGGGGGCTTTTTTTCCTTTTACATCTTATGAAAAGGTAAAGTTGGGGCGTACTAACATGCTGGTGTTGCCCCATACTTTAAATTTTCACAAGCGGTAAAAGGAAAAAAAGAGCCCCAAAATTTGTAACGCAATTTCTCTTGAGTACAGAACTACCCCATATGTGGACGTAAAATGCTCTGTGGGCGCACAACAAGGCTCAGGAGTGAGAGCGCACTATGTACATTTGAGGTCTAAATTGGTGATTTGCAAAGGGGTGGCTGATTTTACAGCGGTTCTGACATAAACGCGAAACAATAAATTCCCACATGTGACCCCATTTTGGAAACTAAACCCCTCACGGAATGTAACAAGCGGCATAGTGAGCCTTAACATCCCACAGGTGTTTGACAAATTTCCGTTAAAGTTGGATGTGAAAATAAAAAAATTTAAAAAAATTCACTAAAATGCTGGTGTTACCCTACATTTTTCATTTTCACAAGGGAGAATAGGAAAAAAGCCCCCCAAAATTTGTAACCCTATTTCTTCTGAGTAAGAACATACCCCATATATGGATGTAAAGTGCTCTGCGGGAGAACTACAATGTTCAGAAGAGAAGGAGTAACCTTGGGCTTTTGGCAAGAGAAGGTGTCTGAAATTGAAGGCCATGTGTGTTTACAAATCCCCCATAGTGCCGGAACAGTGGACCCCCCCCCTCCCCACATGTGACCCCCATTTTGGAAACTACACCCCTCATGTAATAATGGGTACAGTGAGCATGTACGCCCCACAGGTGTCTGACAGATTTTTGGAACAGTGTTCCGTGAAAATTTAAAATGTTATATTTTTATTTGCACTGCCCACTGTTCCAAAGATCTATCAAATGCTAGTGGGGTGTAAATGTTCACTGCACCCTTTATTCAATTCTAAGAGGGGTGTAGTTTCCAAAATGGGGTCACATGTGGGGGGGGGTCCCACTGTTCTGGCACCAGGGGGGCTTTGTAAACACACATGGCCTCCCACTTCTATTCCAACCAAATCCTCTCACCAAAAGCTCAATGGCGCTCCTTCTCTTCTGAGCATTGTAGTTCGCCCGCAGAGCACTTTACATCCACATATGGGGTATTTCCATACTCAGAAGAAATGGGGTTACAAATTTTGGGAGGCTTTTTCTCCAATTACCCCTTGTGAAAATGAAAAATTTGGGCTTACACCATCATTTTAGTGAAAAAAATCAAATTTTTAATTTTCTCGTCCAACTTTAGCAGAAATTTGTAAAGCACCTGTGGGGTGTTAAAGCTCACTGTACGCTTTGTTAAGTTCCTTGAAGGGTGTAGTTTCCAAAATAGTATGCAATGTGTTTTATTTATTTATTTATTTATTTATTTTTTTTGCTGTTCTGGCACCATAGTGGCTTACTAAATGCAACATGCCCCCCAAAAACAATTTTAGCACAGTTTGCTTTCCAAAAGCCAAATGTGACTTCTTCTCTTCTGAACATTGTAGTGTGCCAGCAGAACACTTGACATCCACACAGTGGGTCTTTCCATATTCAGAAGAGATGGGATTACAAATTTTGGGGGGCATTTTCTCTTATAACCCCTTGTAAAAATGTAAAATTTGGGGGAAAACCAGCATTTTAGTGAAAAAAAAAATGCATTTACACATCCGACTTTAATGAAAAGTCGTCAAACACCTGTGAGGTGTTTAGGCTCAGCAGACCCCTTGTTACATTCCTTGGGGGGTGTAGTTTCCAAAATAGTATGCCATGTGGGGGGGGGGGGGGGTTCTGATATTTTGGCACCATAGGGGCTTCCTAAATGTGACATACCCCTTAAAAACCATTTCACAAACACTCTCCAAAATCCCATTGTCGCTCCTTCCCTTCTGAGCCTTGTAGTGCACCCACAGAGCACTTGACATCCACATATGATGTAATTCCTTACTCGAGAGAAATTGGGTTACAAATTTTGGGGGGCTTTTTCTCCTTTTACCCTTAGTAAAATTTCAAAAACTGGGTCTACAAGAACATGCAAGTGTAAAAATTAAGATTTACTCCTTTACCTTGCTGCTATTCCTGTGAAACTGAAACTTGGGGGGGGGGGGGTGCAGTTTTTATAAGGGGGGCATTTATGGGGTATATCTAATAAGAAGACTCCTCAAACGCACTTCAATACTGAACTGGTCCCTGAAAAATTCAGATTTTGAAAATTTTTGTGGAAAATGTGAAAATTGCTGCTGAACTTTGAAGCTCTTTGATGTCTTCCAAAAGTAAAAACATGTCAACTTCATGATGCAAATATAAAGTAGACATACTGTATATGTGAATCAATATATAATTTATTTGCAATATCCATTTTCCTTAAAAGCGGAGAGTTTCAAAGTTAGAAAAATGCAAAATTTTCAAAATTTGAATGAAATTTGGGGATTTTTCACCAAGAAAGGATGCAAGTAACGATGAAAATTTACCACTGTGTTAAAGTTGAATATGTCACGAAAAAACAGTCTTGGAATCAGAATAATTGGTAAAAGCATCTTAGAGTTATTAATGCTTAAAGTGACAGTGGTCAGAATTGCAAAAAAGGGCTGAGTCCTTAAAGGGGTACTCCGCCCATAGACATCTTATCCCCTATCCAAAGGATAGGGGATAAGATGTCAGATCGCCGGGGTCCCACTGCTGGGAACCCCCGGGATCGCCACTGCGGCACCACGCTATCATTAATGCACAGAGCGAATTCGCTCTCTGTGTAATGACGGGCAATATAGGGGACGGAGCAGCGTGACGTCATGGCTCCGCCCCTTGTGACATCTCGACCTGCCCTCTTAACGCAAGTCTATGGCAGGGGGCATGACAACCGCCACGCCCCCTCCCATCGATTTGTATTGAGGGGACGGGCCGTGACATCACAAAGGGGGTGGAGCTGTGACGTCAGAAGGGGGCGGAGCCGTGACATCATGATGTTCCAGCTCCTGTATTGACCGTCATTACTCGCAGAGCGAACTCGCTCTGTGCAGTAATGATAGCGTGGTGCCGCAGCGAAGATCCCGGGGGTCCCCAGCAGTGGGACCCCAGCGATCTGACATCTTTTCCACCATCCTTTGGATAGGGGATAAGATGTCTAGGGGCGGAGTACCCCTTTAAGGTGAAAAAGGGCTCAGTCCTTAAGGGGTTAAAATACGAGAGTTCATTTTCGCTACACTTTTTTTTTGCGTCAAATATGCTGAGTTTGGAACCAAATTTTCATGGAAAATTCTGGCGGAGCATCTCACACAATATTCCATGATTACCAGTGCCCATACAAGCAATTACTATATGAATACAACATGTCCAGGGGTTAAAAGTTCAGTGACCATAAAAAATTAATTATTTATTTTTAACCCCTTTGACCCCTTAAGGACCCAGGGCGTATGGATATGCCCTCGGTTTCTGATCATTAAGGCCCCAGGGCATATCCATACGCCCCTTGGGAATTCCAGGCCCCACCGTGCGGGGATCGGGATGCCTGCTGAAATCATTCAGCAGGCATCCCGTGCAAATGCCCAGGGGGGTCTATGGTGACCTGGAATATAAGGGGGATCGCGGTTGTCCAAGACACCCACGATCACCCTGAAGGGAAGAGGTGCCACCCCTCCTATCCCTCCTATCCCTGGTATTGGTCATCAAGAAGCAACGACCAATAGCAGATTGGGGCGAGGGGGGGGGGGGGTTAACTTTCGGTTTCCCCGTTCTGCTGACCCACAATAGGCAGGGCAGAACGGGGAAACCGACAGGGACCGGCACCGAAGTACACTCACCTGTCAGAGGCAGCTGCGGGTGGCGATCGGCGGCAGAAGAGGATGGCGATGTGGCTCTCTGGATCCTACGGAAGCTAGTGAGTTGCCTAGCAACATCTGGAGGGCCACAGTTTGGAGATCACTGTGCAGTGGTCTCTAAACTGTGGCCCTATAGATGTTGCAAAACTGCAAATCCCAGCATGCCCAAACAGCAAACAGCTGTCTCGGCATGCTGGGAGTTGTAGTTGCGTACCTCCAGCTGTTGCATAACTACATCTCCCAGCATGCCCTTTGGCGATCAGTACATGCTGGGAGTTGTAGTTTTTCAACAGCTGGAGGCATACTGGTTGGAATATACTGAGTTAGGGAACAGAACCTAACTGAAGGTTTTCCAACCAGTGTGCCTCCAGCTGTTGCAAAAGTACAACGCCCAGAATGCAGGGTACATTCACACAGGCGAGTTTACAGTGAGTTTTCCGCTTCAAGTTTGAGCTGCGGCAAATTTTTCGCCGCAGCGCAAACTCCTAGCGGGGAAACTCACCATAAACGCCCACCAGTGTGAATGTACCCTACAAACACTACACTACACTAACACATAATAAAGGGTAAAACACTACATATACACCCCCTTACACTGCCCCCCCCCCCCCAATAAACAAAAAAAATGAAAAATATATCGTACAGCAGTGTTTCCAAAACGGAGCCTTCAGCTGTTGCAAAACAACAACTCCCAGCATTGACTGTCCAGGCATGCTGGGAGTTTATTAACAGCTGGAGGTACCCTGTTTGGGAATCACTGGTGTAGAATACCCCTATGTCCACCCCTATGCAATCCCTAATTAATTCCTCAAATGCACATGGTGCTCTCTCACTTTGGAGCCCTATTGTATTTCAAGGAAACAGTTTAGGTCCACGTATGGGGTATTTCCGTACTTGGGAGAAATTGCACTACAAATTTTGGGGGGCTTTTTCTCCTTTTACCCCTTATGAAAAGGAAAAGTTGGGGGCTACACCAGCCTGTTAGTATAAAAAAATAAACATGCTGGTGTTGCCCCATACTTTTTATTTTCACAAGTGGTAAAAGGAAAAGCACGGAAATACCCCATATGTGGGGTGTAAAATGCTCTGTGGACGCACAACAATGCTCAGGAATGAGAGCGCACCATGACCATTTGAGGCCTAAATTGGTGATTTGCACAGGGGTGGCTGATTTTACAGCGGTTCTGACATAATCACAAAAAAATAAATACCTACATGTGACCCCATTTTGGAAACTACAACCCGCACGGAACATAAGGGGTATAGTGAGCCTTAACAACCAAGAATTTTCATTAAAGTTGGATGGGAAAATGAAAAAACAAACATTTTTTGACTAAAATGATGGCGTTACCCTAAATTTTTCATTTTCACAAGGGAAAATAGGAAAAAAAATGCCCCCAAAAATTTGTAACCCCATTACTTCTGAGTAAGAACATACCCCATATGTGGATGTAAAGTGTAACCCCACATGTAACCCCAATTTGGAATCTACACCCCTCACATATTGTAATAGGGGGTGCAGTGAGCATTTACGCTCCACAGGTGTCTGACAGATTTTTGGAACAGTGGTCCGTGAAAATGAAAAATGCAATTTTTCATTTGCACAGCTCACTGTTCCAAAGACCTGTCAAACATCAGTGGGGTGTAAATACTCACTGCACCCCTTATTAAATTCTGTGAGGGGTGTAGTTTCCAAAATGGGGTTACATGTGGGGGGTCCACTGTTCTGGCACCACGGGGGGCTTTGTAAACGCACATGGCCCCTGACTTCCATTCCAAACAAATTCTCTCTCCAAAAGCTCAATGGTGCTCCTCCTCTTCTGAGCATTGTAGTGCGCTCGGTCCAGAGATCTTGAGACCAGAGAAGTAGATTGTCGATATTACTGATCAGTATTAACCCCTTGGGGAAGGAGCCCATTATAACCCTAAAAAAGGGAGCATTTTTTGCAAATCTGACCACTGTCACTTTAAGCATTAATTACTCTGGGATGCTTTTACTTATAAATTTGATTTTGAGACTGTTTTTTCATGACATATTCTACTTTATGGTAGTGGTAAATTTTTGTCGATATTTGCATCATTTCTTGGTGAAAAATTCAAAAATTTGATGAAAAATTTGAAAATGTTGCAATTTTAAAACTTTGAAGCTCTCTGCTTGTAAGGAAAATAGACATTCCAAATAAATTATACATTGATTCACAAATACAATATGTCTACTTTATATTTGCATCATAAGTTTGACATATTTTTACTTTTGGAAGACATCAGAGGGCTTCAAAGTTCAGCAGCAATTTTCACATTTTTCACAAAATTTTCAAAATCGGAATTTTTCAGGGACCAGTTCAGGTTTGAAGTGGATTTGAACGGCCTTCCTATTAGAAATACCCCACAAATGACCCAATTATAAAAACTGCACCCCTCAAAGTATCCAAAATGACATTCAGTAAGTTTGTTAACCCTTTAGGTGTTTCACAGGAATAGCAGCAAAGTGAAGGAGAAAATTCAAAATCTTAATTTTTTACACTAGCATGTTCTTGTAGACCCAGTTTTTTTTTACAATTGGTAATAGGAGAAAAAGCCTCCAAAAATTTGTAACTCAATTTCTCTCGAGTAAGGAAATACCTCATATGTGTGTGTCAAGTGTTCGGCGGGTGCAGTAGAGGGCTCAGAAGGGAAGGAGCAACAATGGCATTTTGGAGAGTGAATTTTGCTGAAATGGTTTTTGGGGGGCATGTCACATTTAGGAAGGCCCTATGGTGCCAGAACACCAGCAGAAAACCCCACATGGCACACCATTTTGGAAACTACACCCCTCAAGGCACATAACAAGGGGTCCAGTGAGCCATAACACCACGCAGGTGTTTGACGACTTTTCGTTAAAATCAGATGTGTAAATTTTTCCACTAAAGTGCTGTTTCTTCCCCAAATTTACAATTTTTACAAAGGGTTATGGGAGAGAATGCCCCCCAAAATTTGTAACCCCATCTCTTCTGAGTATGGAAATACCCCATGTTAGGACGTAAAATGCTCTGCATGCGAAATACAATGCTCAGAAGAGGAGGAGCGCCATTGAGCTTTTGGAAAGAGAATTCATTTGGGATGGTAGTCAAGGGCCATGTGCGTTTACAAAAGCCCCCTGTGGTGCCAGAACAATGGACCCCCCACATGTGACCCCATTTTGGAAACTACACCCCTCACAGAATGTAATAAGGGATGCAGTGAGTATTTACACCCCACTGGCATTTGACAGATCTTTGGAACAGTGGACTGTGAAAATGAAAAATACAATTTTTCATTTTCACGGACCACTGTTCCAAAAATCTGTCAGACAAATGTGGGGCGTAAATGCTCACTGTACCCCTTATTACATTACACGAGGGGTGTAGTTTCCAAAATGAGGTCACATGTGGGGGGGGTCAATTGTTCTGGCACTATGGGGGCTTTGTAAAAACTCATGTGGCCTTCAAATCCGGACACATTTTCTCTTCAAAATCCCAATGGCGCTCCTTCTCTTCTGAGCATTGTAGTGCGCCTGCCGAGCACTTTACATCCACATTTGGGGTATGTTCTTACTCAGAGGAAATGGGGTTAGGAATTTTGGGGGGCTTTTTTCCTATTTTCCCTTGTGAAAATGAAAAATTTAGGGTAACACCAGCATTTTAGTGAAAACATTTTTTTTTTTCATTTTCCCATCCAAATTTAATGAAAATTCGTCAAACACCTGTGGGGTGTTCAGGCTCACTATACCCCTTGTTACGTTCCGTGGAGGGTGTAGTTTCCAAAATGGGGTCATATGTGGGTATTTAGGTTTTTGCATTTATGTCAGAACCACTGTAAAATCAGCCACCCCTGTGCAAATCACCAATTTAGGCCTCAAATGTACATGGTGTGCTCTCACTCCTGAGCCTTGTTGTGCATCCGCAGAGCGTTTTACGCCCACATCTGGGATACTTCCGCACTCAGGAGAAATTGCTTTACTAATTTTGGGGGGCTTTTTTTCCTTTTACTGCTTGTGAAAATAAAAAGTATGGGGCAACACCAGCATGTTAGTGTAAACATTTTTTTTTTACACTAACAGGCTGGTGTAACCCCCAACTTTTCCTTTTCATAAGGGGTAAAAGGAGAAAAAGCCCCCCAAAATTTGTAGTGCAATTTCTCCCAATTACGGAAATACCCCATATGTGGCCCTAAACTGTTTCCTTGAAATACGACAGGGATTTGAAGTGAGAGAGCGCCATGCGCATTTGAGGAATAAATTAGGAATTGCATAGGGGTGGACATAGGGGTATTCTATGCCAGTGATTCCCAAAAAGGGTGCCTCCAGCTGTTGCTTAACTCCTACCATGCGTGGACAGTCAGTGGCTGTCCGGAAATGCTGGGAGTTGTTGTTTTGCAACAGCTGGAGGTTCCGTTTTGGAAACACTGCCGTACAATACGATTTTCATTTTTATTGGGGGGGGACAGTGTAAGGGGGTGTATATGTATTGTTTTTCTTTATTATGTGGTAGTGTAGTGTTTTTAGGGTACATTCACACTGGCGTGTTACGGTGAGTTTCCCGCTAGGAGTTTCAGCTGCGGCGAAAAATTTGCCGCAGACCAAACTTGAAGCAGGAAACTTACTGCAAACCTGCCCGTGTGAATGTACCCTGTACGTTCACATGGGGGGACAAACCTCCAGCTGTTTCAAAACCACAACTCCCAGCATGCACTGACAGTGCATGCTGGGAGTTGTACTTTTGCAACAGCTGGAGGCACACTGGTTGGAAAACCTTCAGTTAGGCTATGTTACCTAACAGTATTTTCCAACCAGTGTGCCTCCAGCTGTTGCAAAACTACAACTCCCAGCATGTACTGACATACCGTGCATGCTGGGAGTTGTACTTTTGCAACAGCTGGAGGCACACTGGTTAAAAACCTTCAGTTAGGCTATGTTACCTAACAGTATTTTCCAACCAGTGTGCCTCCAGCTGTTGCAAAACTACAACTCCCAGCATGTACTGACATACCATGCATGCTGGGAGTTGTAGTTTTGCAACAGCTGGAGGCACACTGGTTGGAAAACCTTCAGTTAGGTTCTGTTAAACAGTATTTTCCAACCAGTGTTCCTCCAGCTGTTGCAAAACTACAACTCCCAGCATGTACTAATCACGGAAGGGCATGCTGGGAGATGTAGTTATGCACCAGCTGGAGGTTACGCAACTACAATTCCCAACATGGTGAGACAGCTGTTTGCTGTTTGAGCATGCTGGGATTTGCAGTTTTGCAACATCTGGAGGGCTACAGTTTATAGACCACTGCACAGTGATTTCCAAACTGTGACCCTCCAGATGTTGCAAAACTACAAATCCCAGCATGCCCAGACAGCAAAGAGCTGTTTGAGCATGCTAGGATTTGTAGTTTTGCAAGATCTGGAGGGATACAGTTTAGAGACCACTATATAGTGGTCTTAAACTGCAGCCCTCCAGCTGTTGCAAAACTACATATTCCAGCATGCCCAAACAGCAAACAGCTGTCTGGGCATGCTGGGAGTTGTAGTTTTGCAACATCTGGAGGGCTAGAGTCTCAGACTGTAGCCATCCAGATGTTGCTAGGCAACTTACCGGCTTCTGTAGGATCCAGGGAGCCGTCTTATTCTGCCGCCCACCGCCCGCGCCGATCTCCGTCGCCGCCCGCCAATCACCATCGCCCGCAGCCTCCAGAGGGGTAAGTGAACCTTCGGCGTTTGGTCCCGTTGTTTCCCCGTCCTGCCCCGCCTATTGTGGGTGGGCAGGACGAAGAAAACGAAAGTAAATCCCTCCACCCCGATCTGCTATTGGTGGTCACGTCTAGACCACCAATAGCAGGGATAGGAGGGGTGGCACCCCTGCCACCTCACTCCTATCCCTTCTTAGACTACCGCGATCCCCCTTCTATTTCGGGTCACCATAGACCTGTGATGACCCGGAATCGGCGCAAATCGCAAGTGTGAATTCAATTGAGATTTGCGCTGATCGCCGACATGGGGGGGGTCTAATGACCCCCCAAGGGCATTTGCACGGGGTGCCTGCTGATAGATATCAGCAGTCACCCCGGTCCGGTCCACACCCGGCCCGTGGCGGGGACCGAAATTCCCACGGGCGTATGGATACGCCCTTCGTCCTTAAGTACCAGGATGCAAGGGCGTATGCATACGCCCTTTGTCCCCAACAGGTTAAAAATCAAAAGATAGCTATTAACTGTTACAGTTTAATAATGGGAATAATTACCTCCTCCAATAAAAAAAATTAATTCCCCCTCTTTTCCCATTTTACAAATACAAATTTGTAAAAAAAATAAAATAAATCAACATATTTGGTATAGCAATGTCAAGAATAGTCCGAATGATAAAATATAACATTAATGATTCCATACAGTGAACGGCATAAAACGTAAAAATAACAAAGTCCAATGCTGATTTGTGATCACATCCCGGAAAAAAAATAAAAAAGTTAATTAAAAAAAAGGCATCAAAAATCACATATACGCAAATGTGGTACCGATAAAAACAGCAAATCACAGATTAAGTGCCAGTACAAGCATAACCATATGAATAAAACATGTCCATGGGTTAAATGTGAGTGCAGGTGCAGTGACAATGAAAAAAATATATATTTTTTTTAACCCTTTCAGGACCACAGGTTTTCATTTTTGCGCTAGTTTTTTCCTCCTCACCTTCCTAAAATCATAACACAGACTCCTATAAGGGCTGTTTTTTTTTTGCACCACACATTGTACTTTGTAATTACATCAATAATTTCACCACAAAATCTACGGCAAAGCTAGAAAAAAAATATTTGTTGGGCAAAATTGAAAAAAACAAACGCCATTTTGAATTTTTTTTTAGGGGCTTACGGTTGTACACAGTGCAGTTTTCGGTAAAAATTACACCTTATATTTTTTCTGTAGATCCATACAATTAAATTGATACCCAGCTTATTAAGGTTTGATTTTGTTTTACTTATTATAACTTTTTTTTTCTTCTCCTTTTTTATTTGCTCAAAAAAATGCATACAAAATTGTGTTACAAAAAAACAAAAACACACTGATAAATTTTATGCCTATACGAGCCCATCTCCTCCTCACTCTTCCCTTCATTCAACAATAGGATTATAATGGATTCCCTCATAGAAAGTGGCAACCCTAATCCCTTCCCACTAGAGGACAAAACTCAGGCTAATGCTGGTAACAGGCAGCTACTGTATCTTCTGTATACCTCAAAAGGGAGGCCATCACTCCCAGGGGTGGTATTACCCCGTGTTTTTTTAAGAGCATGTTCTAATTCCCCCACACTTACTGAATTCTCCATTTCCTCCCTAACTTCACTCGGGATTTGAGGGAGCCCTATTACTTGTAGGTACTTTTTTATTTCTTTACTTTCTTTCTCTATTTCTGATGTATATAATTCCTTGTAATATTCTCCAAATTTTCTAAGAACCTCTTTCCTTCCCACACATTCCTTACCTTCCCTCCCTATAATTCTCTGAGGCCCTGGAGAGGCTCTCTGCTACCTCACCAGTGACATCAGAAACTTATTTGAGGTACCCGCCTCTACCAGTCTCTGGTGTCCCTGGAAAAGGGACTTGCT
Organism: Hyla sarda; assembly: GCF_029499605.1. Lineage (NCBI taxonomy): Eukaryota > Metazoa > Chordata > Amphibia > Anura > Hylidae > Hyla > Hyla sarda. The sequence continues at coordinate 180,456 of NW_026610709.1, forward strand.
CTTACTTTTACTTAACAGATAGCCGTCCAGGGCATCCTGGCACTCCTGCCACTTACTTTTACCTTCCTCCGTGGGGTTCCGTACTTGTTGTTCTTCAAACAATTCTTCCTCAGCTCTTCCTCCCTACTCCTAAACTCCCGCTTCTTTCTTTTAATTGCTCTTATTAACTCTCCCCTGAGGAACGCCTTCCCCGCTTCCCATACCATCTGGTCACTCGCTGTCCCCCAGTTGTTCCTAAAGTACTCTACAAGACTCTTTAATATCCCTCCGTTATCTATAAGTGTAAACCAGTGTGCGTTAATTTTTAACAAACCCTCCCAGGGCAACCCTCCCGTAATAATATTTATCTCTATCGCTGCGTGGTCAGACAGGCAGCGAGTGAGATAAGGAATCTGGCTTATTTTATCCCAGCTTTGGGGATTACCAATACATGTATCTATTCTGGACAGAGTTCGGCTGGTTTTATTCCAGCAAGAATACTTTCTAGCTTCCGGATTTTGCATCCTCCAAATATCCTTCCATCCGAACTCTGTGCAGATTTTAGCCAATAGGGACACCCCCGTACTTCTAACTGCTCCCTGCATACGAAGTCTATCCATTTCCTCTGAGCTTACACAGTTTATATCTCCCTGCAGGAACATAGGACAGTCCTTCCCTACACAAAAATCCAAAAGCTTAATCAAAATATCTGAGGAGAAAGGAGGAGGGACATAAACAAAGGCTAGAACACAAATCAAACCATCCATATTGCCATGTAAAAAGATGAATCGCCCATACTCATCCACCCTCTTCCCAAACAGCTCCCATTTTATACGCCTATGAAAGAGAACCGAAACTCCCCTTGAGTGAGAAGAGAAAAAGGAGTGGTAGCTATTACCCCACCAATTTCTTCCCAGGAGGTGCACCGTGTCCCCCGTAAGGTGTGTCTCGAGCAAGCCCACCACACACGGGAGGTGGTTTCTTACTACCCTCATTACTGCCATCCTCTTAACATTGTCCCCTAATCCCCCAACGTTCCATGCGAGAATCTTAATTTTGTTTACCTTATTCTGCAACACAACAGAGGGGATGGGAAAGAGCAACGCCTAGGCATCCTAACCATTGGGAAAGAATAAAGAAAGCAGAGGAGAAATAAAAAAATAAATAAAAAAGAAAAGGAAACCATCACAACCCCCTCTGGGCATGCCCACCCCCTTTTTTTCATGTCTTCTCTTATTAGATTTATATCTACCCCAATTACACCAATCTGACCAGAGAGATCATCTATGGAGTTGTTACACTTGTAACTTTTTGCACCAAAATTAGTAGGTTTAAAATTGTCCTCTTCTGGCCTCTATAACTTTTTTATTTTTCCATATACAGGGATGAATACAGCAAAAAACTTAGACCTCATACAGTTTAAAACATACTTATATTGTTTAAAAAGTTTGATATATATTTATATTTTTTGAAGCAGTACAAAAATAGTAAAGTGTTTACCCAAGCATTGACCCGCAGTATAAAAAGAACATGTCGGTGTTATCATACAGTTCATTGTGTAAAAACAAAAACTATCAAAAGTTGCAAAATTGCGGTTTTCTTCTCAATTTCCTGTTGCAAATAATATATATATTTTTTTATAGTACCATATATTCTATGTTAAAATGAAAGGCTTCATTACAAAGTACAGTTGGTTGCAAAAGAAATAAACCCTCATATTGGTCTTTAGGTTGAACATTTTAAGATTTATGGCTCTTAGAAGGGGAGGAGGAAAAAATTTTAAGGTAAAAATGAAAATTTCCTGTGTCCTCAAGACCAAAAAGGGCTGTGACCCTGAAGGGGTTAAAGCTGTAATCTTCAAATCCTTTGTAAACCCCCAGTATAACTGTACATAGTGTAAGTAAAGTACAGTACAGCCATTACAATGGATACACATACACGTGATGTCATCTGCTGTGACATCACACATCAAAGAGACTTTCTCCAGGGTAGAATCCAATCCCTAACACTTATTTCCTCGGTTCGGCGGGTGAACACGTCCTCCTACTAGACCTGCGCTTATTTTGCAAATTGAAGAGAATTTTGTCTATTTAGGCAAAAGGATCCTGTAAGGACGGTGACCATGAAGCTAAGAGGTAGGAATAATGAAAACTTCCAAAATTTCAGTTTATAAATGGATTTAACATGAATGTATTAGTGTAAAGTTAATATAGTAGAGTGCAGTAAAGTTACTGATGTTCTCTTGTACAGTCTATCCTGGGTGGCTTTGATGGGGTACTCTGCTGCCCCCGGGGTCGTGATGTCAGGGCCACGCCCCCTCAATGTAAGTCTATGGGAGGGGGTGTGGTGGCTGCATTGAGGGGGTGTGGCGTGATGTCACGAGGGGCGTGGCCGTGACATTATGACCCTGTCACCCAGTGTTGTGAACGAATGCTGGGTGCTGCACAGAGATTGCTGAGGTACCAGCTGCGAGACCCCTGCGATCAGACATCTTATCCCCTATCCTTTGTATAGGGGATAAGATGTCTAGGGGCAGAGTACTCCTTTAAGTCTCTTACAGCAATTAGGAAAAGGTTTACTCCTGTGAGATAAATGATTTTAGTTTGTGAATCAATGTTTTAAGTATTTTGCCTTCTAAAAGAAAACATGGGAAACTACTCTGAAATAATAATATTTGATATATATATATATATATATAATATATATATATAAATAATACATTTTTATACATATATATTATATGTGTGAATATATCAATTTACATATATATACATAAATAAATGAATGAATATAGGTCTAATATATTGTATACTTTTGCTATTTTGCAGATATCCCAGTTCTCTCGGTGCCTGTCGTGTGTCTCATACATTACGTGACGAGTTTCCTTTGGCGGTATACTAACCTATATCATTATAAGGTCACTCCACCATATTATGAGATCCATAAAATACCTGGGAAGAAGATTAAGCACCGTGGTCAGCGAGCAGATGTGACTATTGACATGGCTTTAGGTGACAATTCAGACCCACATGAATCCAGGCACAGCGATCATGTGACAGTCACCATGGCGGATAACCAGATGGATTTACCAACAACCTCTGAAGATGCCTCGGAGCCCAAAGTGTCTTGGCTGCAGCGGACTTGGCAATATGCTAAAAGCAAACTGAAGTGGTCCAATTATGTATCCAATGTGTGGGTTGGAGCATGGGCCATGGCCAACCGCACACTAACCGGCATGATGACCACATTCAAGATGCCATTTTACTTCCTACATACAAAGCTAAGAAGTATTACAGCAAAGGCCATTGACGATCAATGTGAACCAATTTAACAAGACGCTGATTGGGTCACACAAGGTCTGCATATGGTTGGGGGTGGGGGTGGGGAGGAGCCCGAAATGCAGCCACCTCCACGTGGTGGGCTCTGGGTCACTTGATACATTAACAAGTGAGCGAGGAGCTGCATAATTCAAGGCACATTTCCCATATTGGACATACAGCTTGTAATGGAGACAGAAGATATTGTCCACCTAGAAATTTTTTTGTACATAAGTGGGAAAACAAGCCCCCCTATTGGATGATTAAGGAATCAGAGATCTGTAGAAGGGGAGAGGTGGATTCCCAGGAATGGAGGATGACAATATATCTCTAGCATAATATCTCTGGATAAGTGGATATGGTAGAAACAGTATAATTATTATTATTATTACTATTACTTTTATTAACCCCTTAACCCCTTAAGGACCCAGGGCATATGGATACGCCCTGGGTTTTTGATCGTTAAGGACCCAGGGCGTATCCATACGCCCCTGGGAATTCCGATCCCCACCACACGCTGGGCGGGGACCGGACCGGGATCCCAGCCGAAATCATTCAGCAGGCATCCCGTGCAACATGTCGGCGATCGCTGCAAATCGCCGGCGTATTTACACCGGCGATTTGCGCCGATTCCAGGTCATACACATAGGCGTGCGCACGGGGTGTGCCGGGTGTGCCTGGGCACACCCTAATCAAGCCCAGGCTCAGGGGCGTCACTAGGTCATTTTATTCGGGGCCTGGGCCCCGGATGTCAGCTGCTCCGGCTTTTTTTAAAATCTTCCTCCATTTTTTAAATATATTTGTAAAACAGTGGGGCCACTCTGGCACGCAGAAAGGGACCCCACTCAGGGCAGGTCCTCCGGTCCCAAGTTCCTTAGGTCGGGCCGGGGACACTGCTACTTTAGGAGTAGCACACTTCCGTGCGCAGGCACGCCCCCCTGCCCCGGCTGCTCCGAGCAGGACGGAAGCTCGGAGCTTAAACCACTGCAGAAGGCAGCAGCCAGGCGTGACCAGGAGCCGCCCAATGTGATCTACAGCCCGCCCGATGTCATCTGCAGCCCGGAAAGGTAAAAAGGGCGGTGGGGGGGGGGGGGTGGTTGTTGGGGTCAGGGATCAAAAGATTGTGAAGGAGGGGGTCTGTGGAGGGACAGTCACAGAACAGTGCGAAGAAGTGGTGGCAGAGGGGGCTGGGAAGGAGCAAATGTACAGGAGGAGGGGACAGAGGGGCAGGGGGCAGAGGAGTCTAAAGTAGGGTGCCACCTGGCCGGTATTTATATAACCAATCCACCAACTACCAGAATGTTGCACCATATACTATACCAGTGTTTCCCAACCAGAGTGCCTCCAGCTGTTGCAAAACTACAACTCCCAGCATGCCTGGACAGCTGTTGGCTGTCCGGGCATGCTGGGAGTTACAGTTTTGCAACAGCTGGAGGCACCTCTGGTTGGGAAACACTGATCCATACTATATTCTACTATATAGTCCAACATGCTGCTGAGCCACAGGCTGTATCAAGGCATGCTGGGAGTTGTAGTTAGTAACTAACTGCAACTCCAGAATTTAATCAAAAAGACAAAAGAAAGCAATCAAAAGGTCCCATCGAAACAAAAATGGAACCGTTAAAAATCACAGATCGGGGCGCAAAAAAATGCCCCTCATACAGGACATATAAGGAGAAATAAAAAATAGGGGTCAGAATAGGAGAAAATATCCCCCGCATATGTGTATCCTGTGATGTCACGCATATATAATTAATTGTGTGTATATTTTGTGTGTTTTTATACACTGTTTTTGCCCTTTATATGGAGTTTATCCTGAGAGACTACTTATACTCAAGTGCAATAAGATAAATGTGTCCTAATCCATAGGTGATCGGTGGCAGCCTGTATATTTTGTAGTGTAAGTCGATATTTTATTGGAACATAATAAAAGGTATATTTAATTGTATGGAAGGTCCCTATTCAAATCAGTGTCTATATTATTAATGTACTGGGAAACCCATCATTTTAACCTGAAAAGTGTTAATTCCTACCTGCCAATCTAGCTAACAACCTACCTACCTGGTTTCCTACTTCCCTGGCTATCTAACTACCTGGCTACCTACATAGCAAGCTGGCTACCTGACTATCTACCTGGCTATCTAGCAACCTGAATATCTACCTACCTAACTATCCATCTACCTAACTACTTGGCTACCTACCTAGCTATCTATCTACCTAGCAACCTAACTACATGGCTACCTAGCTAGCTAACAACCTACCTAGCTAATTGCCTACCTGGCTACCTAGCTAGCT